>NW_028321890.1:1212121-1515151 GCF_036245765.1 Copidosoma floridanum | reverse complement strand
TGTTCATAACTGATATTTTAACGAAAGCAGAGAGTAAAAGGTAAAAGTATGTGAATGTCCTGTATTTAAATTTTTTTTAAACTTTGCCACCAAAGCTAAGCGCCCTCTGGTGGTCGTCACACGCGGTGGCCAACGTCAACAGCTGGACATGCGCAGTGCATGGAAACTCGTAGCTACAATATGGATTATTCATATTAATTGATTTTCAATTAATTAAGACAGTGCAGATCAAAATTTTGATTGTGCAATTAAGTTTGGACAATGTGCAGTTTATTAAGACAGTGTGCAGTTGCAAATGTGCCCTTGTTGACGAGATATGGCTATCCAACTGCGGCCGTCAAATCGCAAATAGTTTTTAATTTTTTATGCAAAATTGAGGCATGTGCAGTTCCAACTATTTGCTTAAACTAAATGTGCAGATAAAAACACGTCGCCTAGTATTTTTTTTATTGCTCAAATCGATCATTTGCGGGCTGGCTTCCAGGAGGTGTCGGGTTAGGCGGATTCAATATGTAGCGCCACAACCAGGCGCACATGCAATCTTCGCGCCAAGCACGCAAGCAGAAGCTGGAGCAGAGACAAGAGTTTGACTAGCCGAGTCAAGCTCCTTGTCACCCGCGCAAGCCAGCAGACAGCAAGCAGAGCCGCGCCTGATCAACGGGGTTTAGCTGCTGTCTCTCTCGCTCGCATATCACCTGCGGACAACTAGAGCTGAGGCGACGGAAGCTAGCCCGCCGTCTCCTTCATTAATTCAGCGTCCAGCCTTCCAGCTGCTCGAAGCCGCGCGCACAGTGCTCTATAAAAAAGTACACGCGGGAAAAGACGTTCTCTTATAATTTGAGTTTTCTTTATCAATCAAGTATTTTGTAATTTATTTATTGTCTTATTTCTTTTAATAATTAGTGAACAAGTTTAAGCGAGTGTGTATTTTTCACCCGACACTGATCCCTCTCCCGAAAGTATTCCATAAATATCGGAACTTTTTCCCTAGATCGTATATATAGCTATACGATCTAGGGAGAATATTCCGTTGAGCAGACAGCACAGCAGTAAAGCGGCATTGCCAAAGACATACGCGGAAATTCAAAATTGTAATATTAATAACACAAGTGCCTATCACCCAATGACCCGGGGCGCTAACTGGCCACTCTGTTAAGTAAATAATTTTTAATAACACAAGCGCCTATCACCCAATGACCCGGGGCGCTTGCTGGCCACTTTTTTAAATAAATAATTATTAAAATAACACAATCGCCTATCATCCAATAACCCGGGCCGCTAACTGGCCACTCTGTTAAATAAATAATCTTTAATAACACAATCGCCTATCACCCAATGACCTGGGGCGCTCACTTGCTACTCTGTTAGATAAATAATTTTTAATAACACAAGCGCCTCTCAATCAATGACCTGGGGTGCTTACTGTCCACTCTTTTGAATAATAAAATATTAATTATTAACACAAGCACATATCACCCAATGACCCGGGGCGCTTACTGGTCGCTTTATTAAACGATATATATTATTAATTAATAGCACAACGGTCACCAGGTGATAGGTGCTTGTGCTGTTAATTAATATATTATTATTTAAGAGAAAGGCCAGTAAGCACCCCGGGTCATTGGGTGACAGGCGCTTGTGTTAATAATTAATATTTTATCATATAATAGTGTAGCCAGTTAGCGCCCCGAGTCATCAGGTTATAGGCACTTGAGTTATTAATATTACAATTTTTAATTTTCGCGTGTCTCTGGCAATGCCCCTTTACTGCTGTGCTGTCTACTCGACGGAACATTCTCCCTAGATCGCGTAGCTTTATATACGATGTAGGGAAAAAGTTCCGATATTGAATCCGCCTAACCCAACGGCCCCAACGCTGACCGTAGCATTGGCGTTAGCATGTTAGCAATCTCTCTACTCATCTCTGCATGTGACTGCGGCCTAACTAAAAAGAGACATCAAGATTGAGAACTCGCGGAACCTGGCGGACAGCTGAGGTGGCCATCATCTTAAGAAAAATAATATCTCTGGCTGAAATCGACTCCTTATGTCCTGACATGCCGATAGTATCAAGTTTCATGTAAAAAAAAAAATTAATTGGCAAAATGGTGAAAACAAGGTATATTAGTTGCGCATGTAATCGATTACCACATGCAGTGGATTGGGGACAAAACAACTTAGTATGCTATGCTGCTAATTATGCAGTTGCTATATGCGATCCTCATGACAAGTTGTTTGGTTCAATATTATCAACTCTCCATGTTCATACTGACCGAGTTAACGTTGTGCGTTGGATCAAATCGATAACTTTTCCAATAATAGAAACAGAACTTATAACTGGCTCCTGTGATGGTACAGCTATTATCTGGACAGCAAGTAATTTAACATGTGGCAACTTTGAAGCCAAGGAAACCCTCTTAGTGGATGGTCCTGTCAGTATATGTGATGCTGCCTACATCTCTGCCAAATCTTCTGATTTATTAGCATGTACCTGCTCCATTGATGGAAAGTTGAAGATATGGGTTCGATTCAATTGTCTTAAAGTAGAATTAGTCCAAGCTATAAATTTTTCCAAGAAATTGCCCACAGAGGCGCGATTAGTAATTCTGCCACCAAAACTTAATAATTCAACAAATGTAATTTTGTTTATTGCACTAGACGACTCAACTGTTGATTTATACTTGGCATCATTTATTCATGAAGATGTAAATCAAAAGTAAGAAACTTCATTAATTTTTGAGTCCCTGTGTACACCCAGAGTCGCCTACCAAAATTTGAACATAACAGCAAATGAGAAAGACAAATCAAAGAATGGTTCAGTTTGTACTTGAAAATAAAAAATATGCAACCGAATGTACCAACAAAATAATTCTTCATTACATCCATAATATAGTGAAATAAGATGAGTAAAATTATAATTTCTTGTACGCGATTTGGTGTGTACACACGGTCTTACATTTTATATAAATTCTCCAAATTGAGAAGGGTTCTAATTTTTGAATGAAATCATCTAGTTAATTAAAAAATTTCTAATTAGAGAGTAGGAGGATGTTTCATTTTTATTCTTCTACATACAACAAAATTAGCAATTTTTTTATCATTTCAGCAATGATATGAGTTTTATCAAAGTGCAGACTTTAGTTGGCCATGAAGATTGGGTAACATGTATTGACATTGTTTTGAATGATGATGAAAGTTTATTTGCAGCCACCAGTTCTAAAGATAGTACAGTAAGACTCTGGAAAATTTCTCAAGTTACAAACAGTACTGAAACTAACAAGGGCAAAAAACTGAAGCCAAAGAAACTATACTTTTTGATGCAAAATAAAGAATATGAAATTGTTCTTGAAAGTATCTTATTTGGCCATGATTCTTGGGTTTACGAAGTACACTGGCATCCTATGGTTAAAAGAAATGGGAAATATTCTCAGCCCTTAGAGTTACTTTCCTGTTCTTTGGATAAAACTGCTATTGTTTGGAAAATAAGTAATAATACTGGTGTTTGGTCTGAAATAGTAAGAGTTGGCGAAGTTGGGGGTAATTCTCTTGGCTTTTATGGCTGTAAATTTGGTCCCAACGGCAAAAACATATTAGCATATAATTATTCTGGATCGTTTCACATGTGGGAATATCAAGAAAATTTTCAAAACTGGAAACCGAGACTGATACCTAATGGACATTACAACAGTGTGGTAGATCTTTGCTGGGATTCAAAAGGGAGGTAAGAAGATGAAAAATTTGTTTCTTTATGAAATTACATTTGTAATTGCTGAAACTGTAAAAGCATGCTTATTTGAATTTTCATGATATGATTGATGCTTATTTAGATTCTTAATCACGGCCAGTAAAGATCAGACAACTAGAATTCATGTTCCATGGCCAATTAGCAATCAAGAGGAATCCTGGTGTCAAATCAGTAGACCACAAATACATGGCCATGACATTTCTTGTCTAGCAATTCTTAAGCCGCATATATTTGCTTCTGGTGCTGAAGAAAAAGTTGTTCGCATTTTTACTGCACCATTGATATTTAAAAATTATTTACTAAGTTTAATGGACGAAGTAAGTGATGTTGAATTTAAGGGGAACATCGAAGCAGCATATCTTCCAGATCTTGGTTTAACCAATAAAGCCGGATATGAAGTTAATTTGCACAATAGTACCGATACATCAAGTAATTCTAGTGATTTCAAGTATGAAGAACCTCTATTAGAAGAAGAATTGATACGCAAGACACTATGGCCAGAATTTCAGAAGCTGTACGGACATGGATATGAAATATTTTCAATGGCAGCAAGGCATGATGGTACATTACTTGCCACATCATCAAAATCTACATCATTCAAACATGCCGCAATAATATTGTGGGATACAAAGCTATGGTGCCAATCAGATAAATTACTATTTCATCAACTAACTGTAACACAAATGGCTTTCTCTCCAGATGATCAATATTTTCTTTCTGTATCAAGAGACAGGTGTTGGGCTTTGTACACTTACCAAAATCACAAATATGAATTGTTAATGTCTAGTTTACAAAAAGAAAGTTTTCATTTGCGTATTATTTGGAGCTGCTCGTGGACTAATGACTCCAAATATTTTGCAACCGGCTCTAGAGATGGTAAAGTTGGAATCTGGAGTAAAAACATTGCCAACAATAAGAAACCCTTGCTTGTTACTGACTTTTGTTCAAATGGGTCATCTGTTACAGCTCTTGCTTTTGCACCTTCTAAAATATCAAATAAATTTCTCTATGTGTTAGCCATAGGATTTGAGCATGGTTGTATAGACATTAGAAAAATTGAACAAGTTGGTAAATCCAATTGTTATGAGTGGGTACAACTGTATTTTTTGAATACATCACAAGCTCATCATGCAGCAGTAAAAAGATTATGTTTTCGTCCAAATTTTCGAAACGAGCATGTTTTGCAATTAGCAAGCTGTGGCATGGATGGTGTTGTAAAACTGCATGACGTTGTATTAATATGATACTTGAAAACAACTGGCGATGTTACTCCGTTATTTTCCACAAATTAAAATCTTTCATGATTCATCAGGCAACTTATATTAAGTACACTGATTTTTTAAAATCAAAAATTCTTTTTTCTACTGATCTTTTAACAACTTGTATAGTAAATACACGACTGAATTTATGCAAAAAGTGTCACCATATTCATTCGATTTTTTAAAAACTATTCAAGTACATCAGTGTTCCCTAGTGAGCTTCGAGAGAGTGAGAAGACACCGTTAACACTCTAGTGTTTGTACTACTTAGTGTTCTCTATCTCTCTCACACACTTGCAATAAGTGCCTTCCGTTTTGTGAGAATTAGCGCTTGCGTTATTATATTAATTTTCAATAAATAAAAAGTCCAGTAAGCGCCCTTGGTTGAGCGGTGATTGGCGCTCGCGTTATAATATTATTTATTTTATTTATTCATTTCATACTCCGCCCCTTTCGGGTTTGGAGGGGTTCCGTTACACATTTAACATTCTTTTTATATAATAAATTAATAATTTTTATATTATCTTCATTTCTGTTTGCACGTACTTTGAATTCTACTTTACCCTTATATTATATAATCATTTATGACAACACACAAGATCAATTTATAACCTTTCAAAAATTCAAAAAACAAAAATTCAAAAATTTAAATATTAATCTCCTTTTTTTAAATTGTCCTATTAATTTCTTTCATTCTTCTTCGCTGCACTCTCTTTTTCTTCTCTTCCATGTCCTGAAATTCATCCATTTCTCTTTATCTATAATCTTTCTTCATTCTTCTTGTCTTTTATTTATTTTCTGCTTCCTTTCTTTTTCGGATAACACGTCTTAGTGACTCTATCTCTTTTTCATCATGGCTTAGTATTTTCTCTATTTCTTCCTCATTTCTCGTACTTCTACAATTCTTTTAAATGTGTCTATAATCTTCTTCTTCTTCTTTGCATATTCTGCACTTCTTATCCTCCTCTCCTTTCCAATACTCTCTATCCCTACATTCATTTCCGCATCTAAATCTTGCTACTAGTTTCCTATCCTTTAATGGCATATCCTTTTTCAAATATCCTGGTTCTCCCTCTGTTCTTATATCTTTATATACCTTGTTGTACCGAGAATTCTCTATCTTTTCCGTTCTCTTCTCTTTTTCTTTTGATTCCTTGTTCTTTAATATTTTTTCTTTGACTTCTTCTTTCAATTCCACCCTTTTCATAAATCTTGTTTCTTTTATATTTTTTTCACGTAGTATTTCCACTCTTTTTTTCATTCTTTTCCTATTTTCCATCTTTCTTTGTCCTTACCTTTTTCTCTTATACATTCCTTAACTAATTTTATGTCTGAATCCTTAATTTTCTCTTCAAAATTTAACGCTCTCCTAAGTGCCTTTGTACTCATCTTTTTTAATCTACACTCCTCCTCCACTATATGATTTGGCGTATTGCTATCTAGTCCTAATATCCATTTCGTATATCTTCTTTGTACAGTTTCCAGCCTTTCTTTTTCCCAATCCCATACTTCCGCACCAAACAACGCTATACTTTCCACTAGTGCTGTAAATAATTTTCTTCTTCTATTGTAGCTATTATTAAATATTTTTTCACCTACGCTCCATGCATTTTTTATGGCGATCACTGCTTTCCTCGTCCTTTCTTCTATACGTCTATCATTCCTCCCATTTTTCTGTAGTATATATCCTAAATACATCATTTCATCTACTACTTCTAATTCCTCACTTCCCCACTTCCATCTTCTATTTTTTCCCTTTCTTTTTTCAAATACTAAAATTTTTGTTTTTTTCTCACTTAAAATCATTTTCTTTTTACAGGTGTACCTCTTAAATCTTTTTAGCATCTCTTTTAATTCTTCTTCTCTATCTGCTATTAATACTATATCATCCGCGTAAGACACACTCCATATTTTTCTATTACCAACTCTGCATCCTCCCACACTTGAAAAACATTCATAGTTTCTTCATAGATATCCACAATCCTATTTCTTAACTTTTCGTTCATCTTCATCTCCATTAATCTTTCTTTTAAAACCTGTCTATTCATTCTATCAAATGCTTCCTTTAAGTCTATAAAACAGGTAAATATTTTTCCTCTTGCTTTGCCTTATTATTCATCCACAATGTGTTTCAGTGTGTATATCGCTTCTATTACTCCTTTCTTTTCTCTAAATCCAAACTGACTTTCTGCTAATTTACCTTCAATTTCCTTCTTCAACATCTCATTCAACAAACTTGCATAAATTTTGTATGCTGTGCACGTTAATGTAACTCCTCTATAATTTTCTAACTTATCTTTATCACCTTTTTTGTGAATCAGGCATATCACTCCTCGTTTCCATTGCTCTGGCAATTCTCTTACTTCCCATACTTTCTTAAACAGTTCCCAAAGGGCTGCGTTTACTTTACTAGGCATGTACTTCCATACTTCGTTTTCTAGCTTATCTTCTCCTGGTGCTTTTCTTATTTTTAACCTTGCAATCTGTCTCTCGAATTCTTCCTTGCTCAGCTCTTCCTGATCCTCTGTATTTGTCCTTTCTTCTTCTTTTCTTGTATCTTCTCTCCCGATTTCTTCTTCATCCTTCCCATCTAACTTTTCCATAAAATACTTTCTCCACACTTCCACTGTAATTTTTTTATCTATTTCATTCCTTCGTTTTTTTCTGAACCTATTTATGTACTTCTACACTTCACCTTCCGATGTTGTATTTTTTATCTTTTCTTCTTCTAATCTTTCAAACATTTTCTGTTTTGCTTCGCACCAGTTTCTATACTCTCTTTTTTTATCCATATAATAACTCCTTTCTATTTTCTTCTTTCTCCACATCTTCATTATTCTTCTTAAATCTCTCTTTTTCTCTCTCCATTCTTTATCGTACCATTTTCTATCTCCCAATTTCCACACATTTAACTGTTTTTCTACCTTAGGTACCGCACTCTCTATTCTTTCTTTCAATTCCTTCCATCTTCCTTCCACCTCTTCTTCTTTCCACTTCATGTCCTTACATCCCTCTCCATACTGATCGATCAATTCTAGAGTCCAATCCCTCCTTGCTGTTATCCTCTCTTCTTTTTCTATAATTCCTACTTCTATCACGGAAAATTGTTGTTATCAGAATAAGCTATACCAAAAGTGATGAGCATAGAAAAATAACGTACAGGTCTTGAGATTTCTGCAACCTGTCTCACATTTTTACATACTTATCTGGATCACCGAAAAACCTGTGACTAGTCAGTTTTATAACTATACTAGTACAAGTTTTTCACTAGCTTTGGTACAGGATTTTTCTGTACCATGGATAGTCTATTAAATTTGTATACTGCGCATGGCTTTCTACTGTACCGTGCACAGTACGTGCGCTTATATTTAGTGGAGATATGTATAAGTAAGGTAAAAGTACGTATTATGGATACAAATTTCGATTATTACGTTTCATCGACCAATATTAAATTAAAAAATAGTCATATGTCCATAATTTTTGGTTTTAATAGAAGCGCTATGCTCTTCTGAACAAATTGACATTTTTGAAATGAAATTTAGATGTAAAAAAATAATTTTATAAGCAAATATTGACACGATCAAAATGTCCATAACTATGGAATAGCTAAAAAGTTGTGTCCATATTTATGAGACACAAGTCCCAATTATGAAATTTACATGTTAATTAAATGGGCTCGTGCGTTTCATAAATAGAAACATCACATATTGTAGGTTATGTTTCAAACTGTCCGTATTATGAAAACCGGATTCGTAATAATATATTTTTCAATATAATAATGTTTGAAATTGTTTACTATTTTTGTTAATTTGATACGGTAGTATTATAGAGATTCTTCAGTATATTTTATTTTTATTATTAGAATTTTCATGATTATTTAATCTTGAGTTTTCATAATAGGGACATGTTTCACGAATAGGTACTTTTACCTTATATGCATACACGTATGGGATTGTCATTGTTATTTTGGCTCAATATGTAAATTGTTCTTTGCGAGTGAAAACCAATTATTATACGCAACAGAAAAGTGACTACAAGTGCCTACTGCACTTATCATTATATCTTGTTAGATTCGTATCAATGTATTGAACTTTATATTGTGTTGTGGTGGATATACTGAAATCCTAACCCCTTGAACTTTTGGCTAACCACTGCAGCCGACAGGATGGATGAATTCATCAAGGAGATTCTAACAGAGTGGAATCTTTTCAATGTAGTAGGATTATTTGCATTGCATTGTCATTATTCTTTCACGTAAGGCTATAACTTTTGTTAATACACAAATAGTCTTCTAAATACATACACCTAAAATAATATTCCAGTTTTATGGAATTTTATTTATGATTTTTTATAGCAAACAAAATAGGCTTAATTGTGAGTGTCATCTACATGCTAAATCTTCCATAGAAGCTTCTGTCAAACTTAAAATCAAGTTTTGCTAGTACTCGGTATTCCTTAAAAATTACTTATAAAATAGAATTATAAACAAATTTATGTTCTTGTGTTTTTCTTCTAGACGACTCAGAAACAAAGTTACCATTAATTTTATACATG
Organism: Copidosoma floridanum; assembly: GCF_036245765.1. Lineage (NCBI taxonomy): Eukaryota > Metazoa > Arthropoda > Insecta > Hymenoptera > Encyrtidae > Copidosoma > Copidosoma floridanum. Next base: position 1,505,593 of record NW_028321890.1, on the reverse strand, counting down.
ATAACTTGAATTGGAAGAAACAGCAAAAAGAAACAATCTAAAATGAACTGTAACTTTTTTTTGAAGCTTTATAAAAAAAAACACAAGAGTACAAAGTTATCTGAAATTGTGTTTCCTTAAAAAAAAAGTGGTTTTAAGCGCTAAAAGTTAATTTTCAAAAAGTTTGATTTCAACGCTGGGCTTAGACAACATTGAATTCTCAATTATTTAGTTTTTGAGTACCTGTATAAATGAAACTTTTTAAAATAAAGTATTAATTGGTTTTTTGTTTATGATTGACGATAATGTTCATTCATAATCATGTAATTAATTGAAAAAAAAATGCTATAATTTTGTGCAAACTGCAATGCACATTGTCTTGTAATTCGTTAGAAGGAACTACGAAAGCTATATGTGATACCGTGTGATACAGCGTAAACAAGGTATTGAAATTCGTTATTTTGTATGCACGTGTAATTGCAACAACGGCTTATAATCTGACTATTTTTGCAAAAAGTCTTGCATGATTTTAGGCGTATTATCTTGCAACTTTGTCTGCAAAACGATTTGCATTTTTTTTTCAAGTTAACAATCTTGGATGTTGCTTTGTGAGAATTATTTAAGTTTTTTATATCTGCAAAATGCAGAAGGATAAAATTGTAAAAAAATTTTATTGGGGAGTTGTGATCACAAACACTTTTAAATAATTATAGGAAAGTATTCTGATAGGTACTTCGACTATCTTAAATAACAATGTACTATTTTTTTGTTTTTGAAGTTATACTTCTATAGGCGCATCCTACGCTAGAGTAAGTCAACGATTTCAGCATTCTCACCTTACGAAAATATGACGGAAGTGAATTTTTCATTTTACTTTCCCCCTCACTTCGCCCCGCCACGCTATGACACGTCAGTACCCTCCAGACCACGCTACGCCACTACAGCACACATGTAAAGAAAGTAAATTTTGAATTTTATTTCTTATTTTTTAACTACTTTTCCTAAATAAATAAAAAAAAAAATATATATATTCCTCAAGATTTGAACCGGTGACCTTCTGCACACGAGCCGGGTACCATATCCACTTTGCTATGAGTGGTTCCGATGTAAGGAAATAGGTTGCTTCTTGTGGCCGTTATCAAATTGGTTCCCAATATCAAAAAATAGTCAAATTTGTTCCAAGATTATTAGAAAGCATAGTCAAATTGGTTCCCTGTGCATTGAATGAAAAGAGAGTGGGCTTAAACTTTTGAATTGAAATGTACAACAATTCAAAAGAGAACAGGTAAATCAACTTTTGAAGGAAATAAGCGATCATTGAGCCAGTACCATTGACAACTGTTTTACAGAAGACTATGGCTACTATTCCTAACGATTCAAAAGCGTAAAAGTTTTGTGACTACATACTCTTATTATAAAAGACAGATAGCGATTAAATCTCGATTAAAGCTTCGATATGTATCGAATTGAAGGAGATACTCTTGAATGAGCTCTGATAGGCCGAAAATTTTTAGTGGTCTAACCTCCATGCGCGCATAGCGCACTCTGCTTAGAATCTGGTTGAAAATTACAGTGCAAGTAACTTGCTATTTTCACCCGAAATGTGGGCTCAATTGTCATTGTTGTTTAGTCGCACTAACAATAATTGCGAATCGCTCAATTCATATTTCAACAAGATGTTGTACACGTTGAATCCGAATTTATTTTTGTTTCTTGGGGCACTAAAGACTGTTCAATGTGATGTATACGTCAAGATGTGTAGTAAAAAAAGAAAAGCCAGAGACTGAAGAAAAAAAAGACTTTGTAATGAAAAATGTTTTATTATTGTAAATCTCTCTTCCAGTTTGTATAAATAGTTTCTAAAAAGTTTTTACCTGTTCAAATTTCTTTGTTCATAAATTTTTCATCTATACTAGCAATATTTCCTCACGCGATGCGCGGGAACTGCATTTAGAGCTATCAATTGTGGCTGTAAAGACTTCGATTTACACTCGTGACTCGCAGCTCGTGCGTATAGCGCTGCTGCGCACTCATGTGAGTGCCTGGACATGTGTACTATGCTAAAAAATTGCTTTTATGCTATTTTCATGTGGTTTATGATGTAATTTAACTTAATTTTCATATGGATCTTTTGTCTCAAATCACAACATGGTCTTGAAACCATATGATTTCTTAAAAGCCATGTTATTGTCTTTCATATTTTTTGTAAGGGCAAAGCTTATTGACTATTAAAAAGTTATTTGATCTCGTAGTTTTGTGACAGTTGGTACTTGTATCCATTTACCCTTATTTTTAAAAAACCTAGTGGTTTTAAGGAAATATTATGGCTTCAGACCATGAGGTGATTTGAGACGAAAAACGATGTAAAAACAAAGTAAATTTACACCATAAACCCTATAAAAACCAGATTAAATTATGTCGTTTTTCGATATGGTTTTCATGTGATTTGTTTTCAAAAGAGTTAGATGTACAAAACTATTTTTCACTGACTACGAATTACTCATATTTTTAAATATATCAGTTCATTATGCCATTTGCTCGTGTGATACACGTAAAAAAACAAGCAAGTAATCATCTTATGTGTCCATAAATACTTGTCCACCTGATATTTCCATACTGTCATGGTATAATTTTTATCAAATTTTCTCAAATTATTCGAAAAGTTTTGGATGTGTACAGTCAGAGTGTCTAGACTTGTTGTCCCTTGGGACACATGTTAAACTATAATTAATAGTACACTAATTAATAATTTGTAAAAGCTACTAATTTTGATGTATTTCTAAAGTCACTTAATGTCTTGCAGGAGTGGTCACCTATCATACCAGGTAGTCGAGTGAGCAGGAAAGAAAGTGAATTTCTTATTATGGCTATGGCTTTAAGGTACAACTGGTCGCAGCTTTGTTTGAAAAGCCAATTAGACTTATTGGATCTACATTTTCCGACAACAGTATATAAATCAAAACACAGATTTTTGAAGTCTTTTCCTGACGTTGAAATGGTAGAGTATTATTTCTGTAAAGATTGTTCCTTGTAATTAACATTCAATGAAACTGAACCTACCTCGTGTTTAAACTGCAATAAAGTGTACATTAAAAAGGTCCTGAAAAGTGAAGGAGCATATTTTTTGTACATGCCCTTAAAAAATCAGTTACAAGATTTGTTAAGCAGTGATCTAAGTACGCACTTGCGAAAGCAAAGTGATGTTAATGATGTGATGAATAGCAAAGTCTACCAACATTTTAAGGAAAATTATGTCATTGGTGATAACGACATAACTACTCAATTTAACACCGATGGCGTCAGCTACTTCCAAAGTTCTAAAAGAAGCTTATGGCCTATAATAGTATCCATAAATGAACTACCCTATCGCATAAGCAAAAACTGCATAATACTTTGTGGCTTATGGGAAGGAGATAAAAAGCCAAACATGAACATGTACTTCCAACCGTTCATAAATGAACTGGTGGATCTTCAAGAGAATGGTTTAACATACAGTAATTTTCTGAAAAAAAAGAGTATATCAATAAAAGTCTATCCTATTCTCTGCACGTTAGATTCTGTTGCGAGACCGATGGTACAGAAAATGGTTCAATTTAATGGCCGATTTGGTTGTTCCTATTGCTATCACAAAGGAGAGCAAGTTATTGTTTGACGAGGACACAGTAGGGTTTATGATTTCTGCCACGTGAATCTTAGAAATAAAAGAAAGCACAAGCAGCATGTGAATCAAGCAATGAAAGAAATGCATCCAATAAAAGGTGTTAAGGGTCCATCAATCGTCTCTTTATTATCATATTTTGACATCATCAAATCGTTTCCTCCTGATTACCTTCACAGCTGTTTGCTAGGAGTTGGTAAATTATTTAGTTCAGCTTGGTTTGATTCTAAAAACTCTGATAAAGCTTACTACCTTGGTGCAGTTGTAGCAGAATTTAATTCTCGATTAACTTCTATAAAGCCGCCAACTGAAATAAAAAGGATACCACAACCAGTTACAAACAAATTGAAGGCGACCGAGTAGAAGAATTTTATTTTATACTACTCCGTCCCCTGTTTAACTGATTTATTACCTGATAAGTACAGAAAGCATTGGAATTTATTTGTAGTGGCGTTAAGTATTTTTTTACAAGAAAATATACCCCCTGCAGAGTTTTCTCATGCAAAATCAGCCTTAGTAAGCTTTGTGAAAAATATTAAAGCTCTATGTGGTAAAGAGTGCATGAAATTTAACGTTCATTCAATGACTCATTTACCAGAGTATGTGTCAAAGTATGGTTCCTTATGGGCATGGTCTACATTCCCGTACGAAAGTTATATGCGGTAGTTAAAAATTTATTTTCCGGTACCCACTGTGTCCCAGAACAAATTTTTAGGGCTTATTTCAGATTAAGGTACATTAGAAATAATGCTGTGAATATTTTTAATGATGTACATTGCAACAGAAAAACCGTAAGCTTTTTTTGTGATTTAATGAATAAGTGTCACGTTAAGAACTGCATACAATACGAAGAAAATTGTAGTGTTTGGCAGTAAAAAATCTGTTACTTTATCAGGTATCCAAAAATTTTTTGTAGAGAAATTTATTGGAGACAATATACAAAACGCTTGTCAATCATATAATCGCTTTATATTTGAAAATATTTAATCCACGTTAACACTCATGCACGTCTTAAGAAGCGAAACAATAGCGTTATTCTAACCAATAATGGCATGATAATTATCGTGACCCACTTGCTCTGTATCACAACCGTATCTGAAAACATTAAATATATTATTTTAGGAAAAAAAAAGAGCGTTAATCCTAACGATTGTATGTGCAAAACTAAGGAATTTTCTTCAAATTTACATTCTTATGTTGTAGAAGAAACTGAAAACATTTGTTGCTGTGAGGTATTTGATATTAAATCGAAAGCAGTAATGATTCCATATAAAAACAAATTTTGTATCGTTCCATTAATAAATAAGCTAGAAACGGACTAAATTTTGTTGCAACGGTATTGTGTATGTAATATCCTAGTAAAAGATTTCTTATTTAGAAATTAGTTTAAATAATTCTGAATAATGTACAATATTACTATGTAAGATTAATAAATGTTTGTAGATTTAATAAACGTATAAATGTGTGAAAAAATTATATTATGCAGCATTCAAGTCAGATGTGAGAAACAAAAAATATTTTGTAAAAAAAAAAACTTTTTAGGAAATTATTGGTTTTTTTTATACTGTGTCTTTTGCAAACAATATTGAAAAATTTTCACTATAATTTCAATTAATTATGTGTGGATGACAAGAGTTTTAAATAAACATGTAAAATTTCTAATAAGAATTGTAATTACAACCTTAACATTGAGAACTTTTTGAAATTTTTCCCTTGGGCTTACTTTGGACTATACATACAATATAAATTTTATCCATTATTTTTTTGATTTATCTTTGATGATAAAAAACAATTAGACTAAGCGTTTTTTTACAGAGAAGTAAAAAATTTCAATAATTCTTAAAAAGTAACATTCAGGATTGGTAACTTCGAAAAAATGCAAGTCGTTTTGCAGAAATAGTTGCAAGATAATATGCATAAAATCATGCAAGACTTTTTGCAAGAATAGTCAGATCATAAGCCGTTGTTGCAATTACACGAGAATACAAAATAACGAATTTCAATACCTTATTTATGCAGTATCACATATAGCTTTTGTAGTTCATCCAAACAAATTACAAGACGATATGCATTGTGGTATGCAAAAAATTTTGAAAAAAATTATGGGATTTTTTTACAAGATGTGCATAATAAATTTGTTTGTGCATAATAATGTTGACACAAATCATTTATACTAAGAACTGTGATTGTATGAATATGTATGAACATTTGTTGGTGGACGTATCCTTTCGATTATCAAATTAAATTTTTACACAAATCGATTTGGCGTGCTGGAAATTTATTCTGCCGACTCAAAAAGTTGTAAGTATTCTTGCATCGCGAAATTTATGATGATTTTCTTGCAAAACGAATTGCAAAATATTTTGCAAAAAATTTTGCAAATTGATTTGCATAAAATTATACAATAATTAATGCAACTTTTCTTGCATTTGTTTTTGCAATAATTTATGCATATAAAATTTGATAAGGGTTGTTGATCAATCGCAGTTGATTCCACACAATTTTTAACAAGTAAGCTCAAAGGGGATGGGCCATTACACGAAAAGCAGTTTTTCTTGTCTCCTGGGCCTGTTGGCTTATTTATATATATAAATTTTTTGACTCTTTCAGTACTTCTTACTTCAAAATTTTGGGTGAAAGGATAAACATGAACATTTTCTATTATTTTTGTTTCAATTTGGCATGTCTGACATCCATTCTTTTTATTGTATTGAGTTAAAAAAAATGCTTTTGCGGGTAAAGCACAAGTTCCACTAATTATCATTGCTCTCACAAGAATTTTTTCTTTAGAGTAGGGCACTTCAAAATTCACATCTTTGTATAATTTTTTAAAATCTTCTTGAAACACTGATGTAAACAATCTTAGACAGGGTTTTGTTTTGCTTATCTTTATACCCACAACGATCATGTTTCTTTTTTTTAATCGTAGTAAGGTAGTTCATTAATCATCAAATACAGTGGTCACATATACTTATACTGTAGAAGATTTGAAAATTGATACTCCATCGGTGATCCAAGTGAAAGTAAAGTTGTTGAGATTTGTAAAAAGTTTATTTGTAGTGACTTGTAGATCGATCTATCATATATATTTTCCTAATTAGATTCTTTTTCTTGTCTTTTCGAGATTCCAAAGTTTTGAGAAAACTTTCTTTTTTGAACAATTATTCTAATTTACTAATAATTTGTATTTCTAAAAAATAATATTTGCATTTTTTTTCATTGCATTCTGGACAAAATTCTAAATTTTGATTAAATTTCAGAAAGCAGTTGGTACAGAAATATTGACGTTTTAAAGGATAATCTTCACTCACAAAAAACTGTTTTAGCTGGTAAATTGTTTTTACACACTGATTCCGTTGTATACAATGCATCGAAATAAGGTATAATACGTTAGTTAAAAGTCTATCAGTTACATTAAAAGTAATAGCAAAAGTCAATATCGATATCATACTTTCTGCTACAGCTATGGGAGCACCATTATAAATTGGTACATATTTCCTTCATCAGATTCGTCATCGCTACTACAATCACTAGATTCGGTTTCTGAATCTTCACTGTCATTATCTGATAAAGTTTTTGTACTAGTCCTCTTATCAGAATCGTCATTACCTTCTAAATTACTGGCAAATTGATGAAGGTTTTAAATTGAATCTTCATTTACATTTGAAGTCACATAGTCCGCTGTCACAAAATCTTCATTACTCGTTTTTTGAAATACACACTGAGAAAAGTATCTCTATTGAAAAAAACCATGTACATTTTCCATATGGAAGAACCACATGGAAAATCCATATGGATTTTCCATGTGGTTCTTCCATATGGCTCTTGTTTCAAATATCCATATGGATAAACCATATGGAAGTAGGTAAACCATATGGAAGTAGGAGATCATATGGAAGTTGACAAGCCACGTGGAAGTCAGTAAATTTTAAGAGTTGTGATATTCCGGCATAATAGATCATACGCTCGGAAAAAAATATTCTCCGGTCGATATGACGTGAATGAATATTAGGTATAATAATTAGGATACACAGAATAACTGGAGCAATTTCATGATGCCTTTTTGTTTACTTTTTGAACTAAGACCATCATTCTATATTTATAAAATTTCAAAGGAACAAAGAAATAGTTTTTCCGATCGTGTATAATACTATAGTAGAAACTTTAAATATACGGAACGTCGTAATTGTAATTCTTTATATTGTGTAAGACACTGAAAAAAATTCAATATACGCTGTCGAATTTGTAAAAAGTATGACTGAATCTAGATTTTTATTATTTACTAAATTTTAATGGAAGGTGCGTCAAAGACGAAACATGCAATCCTTACGTGTTAATTTCTTTATCGTGTAAGTTCAACAGACTACATGATTTACTATTTCAGCATAAAAAAAAACTTGATGTGTTGAAAAGTAATAGCCCAATTGTAAGTTATTTATAAAATACGATAAAAAAAAATTCTTATCTTCTTAAACGCGTGTATTTGCACCCGTAAATACCTATTTGTACTCATAAAGTTATTTCATTTATCTGTTTGTATCAGTATTGCATCATATTCAGGTATTAGATCTTGTAATATTTTATCTGGGAAAAATTATTACCTAAAGAACCTATATTAAATCACACAAAAATATCTATAAAGCCTTATAAAATAATAAAACGTATAGATTTTAATAAGAACATTCCTGTAAGCGATGGAGTAAGCATTTTGTTTATCAGGATTTATAAATGTTAAGATTATTTTCACAAGTTATTGGATTTTACAGTAATCCAAGTATAAAAGTTTGTATACTCTATCCTTATTAACATTTCTTTTTTCATGAGTTTTTCGTATGGGCTTTAAAATACTTTTTTTTATCAGGATTTATAAATGTAAAGATTATTTTCACAAGTTATCGGATTTTACAGTAATCCAAGCATAAAAGTTTGCATACTCTATCCTTATTAACATTTCTTTTTTTATGAGTTTATCGTATGGGCTTTGAAATACATTGTTTTTTATCAGGATTTATAAATGTTAAGATTATTTTCACAAGTTATCGGGTTTTATAGTAATCCAAGTATAAAAGTTTGTATGCTCCATTCTTATTACTATTTTTCTTTTATAAGAGTTTTTCGTATGGAATTTGAAGTGTTCCAGGTCAGTTTATGATGTAATGGGGCTTTTTAAGGTAAATTTGTACCTATATATTTTTATAAAATTTCGTAACGTATAGAATTCTATAAAAATATTCGTACGAGGGTAAAACGAAATTTTTGTCTAATGGAATTTGAAATAGCTACGGTAATTTTCACAATTAGTTATTAGATTCTGTGATGATTAAATTATAAAATTTTGTTGAGCTAGTATCCTAATAAATAGATTCATACGGAAGTTTTGCGTCTAAAATTAGAGTGACCCAACTTACAACTTCATTGTATACTTTTTATCGGACTACCAGGCATTACATTTTTTCTTCAAAGTATTATAAAATTCTGTAACCTATAGAGTCTTATACAAATGTTTTTGCGGGAAGGCGGAAAAGGCGGGACTTTTATACGTGTGTTCTCAAGGTGAGAATATGATGTTATTCGCAACGAGGGTGCAAAGTGCTATTTTGCGCCCGTAGGCAGACTTTGCACCCGCTTATTATTAGGGTTGCAAAGGTACCCGAAGTAAAAAAATATTTTTTAATACTCATAAACATGCTTACCCTACACCTGCCAATACTTATAGATAATTATAATTTTTCTATAGGTTAATGTTAGAATTCTATTTTTAAAAGGTCTTTAATTTAATAAAATTCTTTGTGGAAAAATTTATTTTAGAAGGGAAGACGAACTATATACGAATTTACAAAATGCTAATGTATAGATTACAATGAAAACCTTATAAGTACTCGAACGAGCATTGTGTTAATTGTAATTTATGAAAGTTTCACTTACAGGGAGAAACAGATTATTGGATTATATAATAATAAAAATATACAACTTTTCGACATTTTCATTAATAGTATTATAGTTTTTTATTTGATCTTCTCGTGTACAATAATAATTTCTCTGTAGGATTCATAGTTTCATAATTCTTGCTTAAGCATTATCTCGCGTATAAATTTTCCAGAAATAATAAAAAAATTTGTAAGCACAAATGATAAATATGACAATATCCATGCAGACATATAAAATACTATAGCGTACTTAATTTAGTAAAAGTGTTCATGAAATTATTGGTGTTAAATAACGTTTAATGTCATTTAAGTTTGTTTTCAGCTTCAAATCAAAAACTAAAAACTGTGGACTACAGTCTCACGCTCCTTCACAGGCTGCGGGACAGCAGATAGTCCAACTATTTGTTTGTTTAAGAAAAGATTAAAAGGAAGGAAGAAGTAGAGTGTTGAATATAATATCCAGATTAACTTACCTTTCTATCCGCTAATTATCAGTTCTGACGACCTGCACTTTCTCTTTCCGTCGATTTATGATTATTTATTTTTATATTTATTTATTTGTTATTTATTATTTTATAATAATTTAAATTCCTTTTCCAATTAGTTTTATATCACTTTATTTGATATTACTAGTATACATATAAAATAAAACAGAAAAGGAAAAAATAGACGGAACGTCTGGTTAATCTTATAAAATTAATTATTACGTCTGCACTTGATGAGCGGCAGCGGGCTACTAACTAAAACGCCGCGCAAAGAAATGCACCTTGCACGAAGTTTTAGTTAAACTTCTTTGTCTTACTTGCTATGGGGCCGGTACTTGCTGACTTCATGTGTTTAGGCTTCATGGCTCGCTTCGGTTGTCACTTGACACTTCCAAGAGCCACGAAGTTCACAGTCAGCTTTGTTAGGCGACGACTCTCGTTGAGTATGACTCTGTAAAGAGTCTTAAAATTTTATCATTGGGAATGAAATATAACAGGATAAAATAGAATAAAAATAAAAATTTATTAATTTACGCAAGTCGTCACCTAACAATTGGTATTAATGATTACTTCATCGCAATTCATTACATTCCAGATTACTCTGATACCAATTCTTGAAATTTTCTATTATTTTGAAATGGAATTTTTTTTATTTTCAATTGTTTTTGAAATGTACATTTTTTTATGCAAAATACATGGTGTCAAGCAGCCATTCACGACATAATGTGTGATTGTGGTGATATTTTATTTTTTACAACAGAACATACACATGCTTATACCAATATAAAAGGAACATAATAAGAAAGCAATTACATACTCCAATCGACTATAATTCCTTGTTAATATTATTTTTGTAATACCATACAAAATTATACAATAATTTTTATTGCTGTTATTGACACAGGTTTGTTATACATTACATTAAATGTTTTTTTATTTATCTATATATGTGTGTGTGCCATTCCATTGTCGACACTAAATAATTTATCTTTAGTATTAAATTATCTCAATAAATTATTTTTTTTAATAAAAATTAAGCTCAATAAATTACTGTTTTTAAAACAAAGTAAGACTAACTTTTTATCGATTTTTGTAATACCACTTACAGTAGCAAAGTATCATTTAAATTCTTGTAAGGGGTGGATTCAAAATGATTCCAGAAAGATTACCACGAGACTGAGCTCGTCCAGACAAAGAAAAGTTTTTAAACGTATTTAGATAAAGTGTGTATACTTTCTCAAATAGAACGAAAAAAAACCATTTATAAAACAAATCGCAAGATTCTAAAAGCGTGTTTTTAGTAATGCATGGAGTATCTGTCAAGGTTCTAACCTAAAGATGGTACTTATAATTTTTTATTAATGTTGAGCTGAATCTCTTGAATATACTTTACTGGAATTATTTCTGATGGACCTAGAAAAATAATGAGATCATATCTTTGCTCTTAAAAGTATCAGTCCTGCCACTATAATAATTAGAAATAAATTAATTTTCGTCGTAATTATCGCTGTTTGTGTCGACATCCTTGTTTTCATCGACATTACTTTTTACACTATTGCTATCATTATCATGCTGTAGTGTTTCGTCTTCATCTACTTCATCGATTTCTTCGTTCTTTTCTTCCTCTTCTTCATTTATCTCGTGTTCCTCATCGTCGTTATCTCCTTTATTCGCATTTTTCTGGAATGTCTCCTCCGGATCTTCTATCTGCTCTTTTTTTTGGACATTTCGAGCAGGCCGCGATAGGTCCCAAATCTTTTGACTTATATAAGCACCTACATGCTTCAACTCTATTGCAACCTCTACAGGATTCATATTTTCTTCTTCTTTAAGGTAATATTCAAAGATATCTGGAAAACAGATAATATTCGAGTATACGAAAGTATACGAAACGTCCAAAAAGTCACACTACGCCCTTTCTTCGAGTTTCAAGAACGTTTATTTTTTTAAGTGATAGAACATTGTACAGGCAAAAAAAATTTTTTTTTTTATTCTAGCAATCTTAAAATCAATAGGAAATATGAACTGCAACAGCAATACGAAGAAAAAACAATTTTATTACTTAGGGCGCAAAGTACAACTGGCGTTTTGCGCCCTAGGGTGCACTTTGTGCCCGCGAAATCACTTTGGGCCCCTGTGGGGCCCAAAGTTTTCCCATGGACACAAAGTTGCGCTATGCGCCCTCGGCAACAAAAACACCGTTCGCACCACGGGCACAAAGTTACAAAAACTCCCGACCTTTGGTCGTGAATTTTTTACTTTGTGCCCTAGGTATGAAATGGTAGTTTTCCTACGAGTTTGAAAAGTCTCTGCTCGCGAACCGAGATGTTTGTAGCCCGAGCCGAAGGCAAGGGACGTAACGAGGTTCGTAAAGGAGACTTTTCGAACGAGTTCCGGAAAACTGCTTTTTCGCCCGAGGAAGTACCAGCCTCCCAAAACCACCCGAGAGCGGAAATAGTAGTTTTCCTACGAGTTTGAAAAGTCTCTGTGTGCGAACCAAGAGGTTTGCGGCCCGCGCCGAAGGCGAGGGACGTAACGAGGTTCGTAAAGGAGACTTTTCGAACGAGTTCCGGAAAACTGCTTTTTCGCCCGAGGAAGTACCAGCCTCCCAAAACCACCCGAGGGCGGAAAACTTCTATTAAAGTCATGAGCTTATATGCTTATGTGGCCCAATAAGACGATTCTATCTTACGACTCACGTTATTACAAGGCACAAATAATAATTTTTATTATTTTTTCTTCATTTATGGATTTATTATTGACACATTTCAGTGCATTATTACTCAACATAGATAATTATTGTTATAGTTTCTTTTGCTTGGGGAATTAAAAAAAAATTATGTTTCTAAAACGTTCCAGAATAATACTAGTATAACATTTTTTTGAAAATTATACACTTTTCAAATGATGCCTACCTCGTACAGCGAGAATTTTCTTGTCGTCCAATTTTGTTTTTGCTTCAGTTCTTGTTCTATTGCAGGATCTACTAGTGACACTGGAATTAATTAGAACTTGGGCACCGAATATACTAAGTGCAATCTCTTTTACAAATTGGCTACCTGCCGTTTTTGCTTTTGATGCCTTAGTTACAGCATTATTGTAAGCAGTTATGGGAATATAAATATTTTGCCCACAATGTATCTAAAATGAGTTGTAGAAATATTCATACTGTAAACATTACTCTAGTACACGAAACAAAGAGGTCGCATCCTTCTATTATACAATATGAATTTATATTGAGTAAAGGAAGTTACTTACTGTCCCTTCGGTCTCGCGCTGATAACCAACGTCACTACTTTTTTGAGCTACCGCAGCAAAAGGGTTTACTGATCTCTTATCTGAAATAATTAATTATAATCAAATTTTAACATGGACGTGAATGTAGTCAGCAGTTCTTGATACAAGGTGCTTGACATTTTCTTTTTTATGGAGGTGGCTCATCACTACATTGCTACACCCTAATTGTAAAGTAGGTACGGAGGATTTATATTTGAATACAAAATGAAGCACTTCTACAGATTTTAATACTTATTACCAGGCAACTCGATTTGGCAAATATCTGAATTTAAGATATATTTATTAATTACATAAAAATAGCTCAAGCCAATATAACTCTTATTATAAATTTAAGTGCTGATAAAAAAATTAGCTTGGAAATAATTTCAGGATAACATAGCCAAGCTATATTATGAAATATTCTATAGATGAGGTGACTGCATTTAAAGTTAGCACAAATGACATGTTTACCGCACATGAGCAAACGCGCAGCAGTTAGTGTATATGTACAAAATTCAAATGACACAACAGATATCAATCACGTACATAAAAAGAAATTATTATTTCACGTGGTAACACGACGTTTTGTTTTTATTCTTTGTTGTATTAATGAGGGCAGAACATTAAGGTTTCATTATTTTTAAAACAATTTTTTTATATATTATAATAGATGGTAGACGGGTTTTAAGAAGGTTACCTAATTCTACCAACGAAAAAATGAGTTTACTGGATGCGGTATGCTTGGATAGTTAAGTATATGAAAATTTATGTACAACAATAGCATACATAGATATTAAAGTAATTAAGACCCTTGTATTCATAAGATACCATCGTGATGAGCCACTTTAACCATTACTTCTATTTTATAACACTTTGCTTATAATAATACTAGTACATTTACAAACACGTTTAACCTAGCTATTCCTTACCATAGCCATCAATGTGGTCCAAGATTTTCAATTGCAGGTTAATATTCAGCAGTTCTAGCTGCTCTGCTCTTTCTTTCTCTTTCCTGTAGTTTTCAACGTACCACTGTAATTTTCTATCCTTTTCTTTCAACTCTGTCTTATATTTTGCTAATTCTTTCTTCAGATCTTGTTCAGAAATACTATTGGGTGAATGTTTCATAACCTTACTTGAGGCTTCTTTACTTTCAATCACCTCGGAAATTTTCTTGTTTCCTGTACTTCCTTTCCCCTCAGTTATTTTACGACATGTATCGTTGGAGTGTGATGTTGGGGTTTTATTTTTGTTGATACTTATATTTTGATTTCTGATGTTGTTCGATGTGGATTTGGAAATCATCTCAGCACTTACTAACACAGAATCTTGCTGTAAATACATAATCATAATCACTACAAAGCACAATGTGCCATCTCTTAATTAATTACATAAATACTCTAATGATCTTCCAATCTAATATAGTGTAAGGAATATATAAAAATGTGAGAAATTTAAGACTGAGTTTTATCAAGTTAGGTGTGATTTTTTCCAGTTAGATATATGTATTTTATTGGTTTGTAGGAATTATCTAGGCGCAATGTCATTAAAACCCGTAATTTGTTATTTTTGACTCATTTGATACCATTGTAGATTAATATTTATAGTCTATATTTTTATTTTTTTTATTATTAATGTCTAATATCACGCAGTCATTTTAATGGTACTATTTAGGACCTTACACATCAACTATCTCTATAGATATCCTTACAAAAGCCACTGCCTACTCTTGTTTGGAAGAATAATAATATTCAGATATAAACTTAGTTCTAAGATTTTGACATATATTTTACTGTTACCCTAAATAAAATATACTATAATGGATATGAGAGATAAAAAAAAGCCAACCTCACATTACACCATACATTAATTTTTGTATAAAATAACTTTTCTTGGATGTCGACAATTTTTTAAGTTTCTTTATTACATTCACCAAAACGTTTGGTGTGCGACCCCTAGAGAGAGCTTTGTGATAGACAAAAAAATTTTTACTCTGATAAATTATTGGCCGTTGTTTAAAATAATCTATTACACATACTCATCGAACTTAGTAATGGTCAATGATTTTCAAAGGGCTGCCAAATATTGACTTTCAAAATTATACACAGTTCATAAAAAAAAAGTGAACTGGAGCCACGAGCGTCCTTAGCGCTGCAGTTTCTCAAATATAGAAATTGAAACGTTTTTGGAGATACTTAAACCTGACAAATTAAGATGGTTCGCTAGCGCATTTGTTCAAGGTATAGTATCAGTCCCATATACCATATATATTATATCGCGGTCTCGCGCTGTCACTTTGAATAGACTCAAAAGTATCTCCAGTATATTAGTAAAGGCGACTTTTTTGCGAAAGTATTAATGGGAAAGTGCAAGGCACAATTAATAAACGTATTAAAAAAAAAAAATAGTAATAATACCAGTAATAATTACTTAGTCATAATTTCTCTAAATTTCATTCATTTTACAATCATTTATATAAATCTTAAAAAATCTTAAAATTTTTGTTTTCAAGTTTACTCGCGTGTGACGAGTCTCGACCAATCATACGACGAATATAAAGGCTCTAGTAACTTTATGTTTCATCTTTGAATTTAATTACAATCACTATAATTATCAGTCACATAATTTTTTTATCAATAAAGACATTATGAACTGTCTAATACAAACGTTACATATACTACTTGAAACTACTGCAAACCAAATAGTATACAATCTTTTTAATTGATACTCTACTGATTTGTTTTCTTAAAATAACTAAATTATACATATTTTATTTTTCTCACCCAAAATTTACATCTATAGACTTTAGTTTTGCATTCTTGAATTAAAAATATTGTTTTATATATTTGAAAACCAACCAAGACACTCTCTGCATACCTTTTTCTTGCTTCTATCTCCCCCTACTCCACCGTACTAGTGACGTGGTTTTTGCACATTGGCCTTAGTAGCACAGGGACAGTTGTTTTACGTATTATATTACATGAAATTATACATATCTAAAGCTTACCATCTAATGCGTTTCAAGATTGTTTGGTAAGTATGAGATGTATTGCTCTTCCAAAACCTTCAGCGAGATAACTTTTCTTTTGATTTCATTCGTGCTAAATACTTCAAGTTTTTTTTTTTTTTTACAGACTTTTAAAATATGATGAGGCAGAGATTCAAATTGATTACTCAGCTCATTACTAGAAGTAAGCCATTCGAATCCACAAACGAACAAAGATTCGTCAGCAAGGGCAAAGTAATTTACTTCCATAACTTTTCCATTAAGTAATTGTACGATAGAATCGTTTGTTTTTTTTGCTCTTTTGTATCCTACAGAGTGATAGAGTGTATCATTGTAGATGCATCTATGGTAAACAAAAACTGAAACACTATTTTTTTTACAAAAATTTCTAACACTTTTCTGCACATGTGCAACTGTTAGTCCTTTACCGACAAGAGTTACATTTCCAACGGAAGTTGCATATTGCGGTGGTGGACGTCTTTGCAATATAACCTTACAGTAATTAACAGATGACAAGGAGTTTTTGGTGTTGTTGTCAACAAAGTTTTCCAACATGTTTTTTTGCAACCACTTTTCAGCCATTTGTTGACAACAACCATTAGGTGCATTAATTTCTTTCATAAAAAGTCCCATCGCCCCTTCGAATGGAAAAGCTGATGTTGCCCATAATGGCCCAGTTTTTTTTACACTTATCGTGTAATGGAGTAGACTATAGAGGTTCCAAGTGCAGAAAGTTTTTCCATAAATAATCTGACATTCCCCAACAAATTTTAATAAATTATACTCGCAAAGTTCTAGGTCCTCTTGCGAAATATTATCTTGTAAGAGTGTATATATGCTATCAACGAACAATAAAAATGATTCATATTTCTTTTCATTCAACACTCCTTTCAAACAAACTGGACCAGCTAGCAACAATCATATTTTGTACTCCAGTGCCTTGTATTTTGACATAAGTTCTAGCGTACGTAGAAACCGGCGTAGGTCTCTAACCAACCTTAAATTCTCTACACGCGTATTGAGCTGTTTAAAATCATTTTTTGTGAAATCATGCTTCCATTCAAGTAGCAACTGTTTCGTGATCCCAAGAAGTGCTCCATGCATATAATCGGGAGGAAGATTCCAAATAATATCAAAACTATCTAGTTCCTTTTGAAGTGAGGGCCCTTGAATAATGAATACATGAAGATAGTTAGCATCACATAAATCATGATTAGTATTCTGGCTTATTACTAATTGTTATCAGTAAAGCTTTAGCCGATAATCAAGTAAAAAAAAATTATAATTTTCTTTTAAATCCATTAATAAAAGCGTATTTCTTAGAAATTTTTAATAATTTTTTTATTTCAAATTTTTTAGTCAGACGTACGAATTCATATCATGACATGTAATCTAAAAAAATGTATCTTCTTCAAAATCATCAAAGGTATAAATAGTAGCCATACATGGGTCATTTCACAAAAAACAGGATATTTTGGGGTGTAAGATGAGACGAAGCAAATTTAACAATAACCATTTTTGCAGTATTTTTCTGATGCTGTGGAAGGTCTAAGGTAGCTGTAAACTGTTGGGGCCGGCTCTATTTTTACTTTTGCAAACCCCTTGTGAATTTCAATGAGATTTTGAAAAAATTGTCAGGAAGCGTTACGGTAATGGCTGGCCTGTCGTTACCGTAACGCATCTTTTTTGGTGATTCTAAAGCCCCACGTGGGAATTTCACAACGAAATTTTGTTTGGATACTCCGCACACCATACGCCTTCGAATGGAATAGTTACCCTGTCGATGATTTTATCTCGTTCCAAGACAAAGTGCGTTACGGTAATGACTACTTTCTTGGTCCAGAGGAACTTGCTGTATTCACGACTGTATTGCGACTAAGCAGAACTGAACTAGGGTGTAAAAAAATCGGGCAATGTACTCGATCACCCTGGAATACGAAACGGCCAAATTCGAACCGCTCCGAGTGGGCCACTTTGTTAAAAAAAATGATTTGTCTCGGGCTATTCAAAAGTATCGAAAGTAGGCTTCACAAATGAAACATCTCGAAATTTTTCCAAAAATGTGTCTCCCTCTCTAAACCACAATAAAATATGCTACACCATTAAAAATTTTGGATGGTATGTCATAAAAAAATTAAAAAGTTATCAAGTAGGCTCTAGAAGCCGCGAAAAGGTATATTTTTTAATGCTTCGCTTAACGGTAATGAAAATTTAGCATGTTTTTTCGACCTAACAACCACGCAAAAAAATTTTTTGACAAGTTCGAAAAAACCCATCGAGGTGCTACAACGTTTATTCGTGTTTTCATGAAATGACCCATATATATTCGAGAAGAATGTAATCAATCGCTGGATGGATACATGGAAGTACCCTACCTTACACATCAATCACACATCAATCACATCAACTCTATGTTTAAATCATATACATTTTCAATTAACAAACATTCATTCAATTAAATAAAAAAATTACATTTAGTGTTTTTACACTGCATTGCATTGTCTTCAAGACAAAGTATTTCTACAAGAAAAAATTTTTTTTTAGCAATGTAGGAAGTAAGTAAAAAAACTATTCAAAGTTTCTGCCCGCTTTCGCGCTACAGGCAGACAGACGGACGTACCGACGCGACGGGCTTACGGACATAGCATAAAAGTCTATTATAATTAAAAAATATATGTTAAAAAAAAAGTGTAATAAGTTTAACTTATACAGCTTAACAGACCGCAGTTTTGTCGCAAATAGCTGGTTAACGGGCTCTGATTTGCCGTACAAACTGGTCTTGTTACCATCTTATATACTACCTCATTATTGGCTAAGCATATTAACTTATACACGCGCTCGCGTATGTTATATCTTAAAGGGCTCAGAAGTCAGAAGATACGAAAAATAGAAGAATCAATTATATATTAAAAATACCTTTAACACCGCACTCAGATGTCAAGTTGTTGTTTGTTACGCTGTTAATATGTTGTAAATGTTGGTTATGACTTCTTATGTCCAGATCCTTTTCAAGCATCGGATAACGCATAGAACCTCCTAAATAAATACCGAGATGATAGCAATAACTGCAGCCCCAATAGCCATTAAATTTGATCCTATTTTGAATTACTGGCCTTGCAACGGTATCTACGCAACAGGCGAAGGGAACTAATTTCCATTGATATTGTAGACCAGAGTAGTAATCTTTAATCGATATCTTTTCGTTTAACAGTTCATCGCACTGAATTTTAAGTGTGGATAAAAATAGATTCATGAAATCAGGAGTAGTGTTTGGTAAAACACTTTATTAGATCTTGTACAAGAGGGTTAGTTACAGCGTGAGAGGCGTCGTGAGTGTGAGCGGGACAAGTGTCCGATCGTCTCGGAGAGCAGTGCTCAAGTGCCCGAACGCAGAGGCGGCTCCCGGCAAGGCGGAAGCCCGTGAGCATGGCGGAAGTGCACGCAGCGCCTCGCTCAGCTGTCGCGCTTGGGCGCTAAACCAAACAATCCGCCCACCTCGATCCTGGATCGAAGAACTACGTGCCGCCCGCCAAACTGGGGTCGGTCGGGGAGTCTTCTGGAGTCGGCGGAGCCGCGGGAGGCGCTGACACAGGCAGCAAGACCATCTTGGTGATGGATCGCTCGTACACGCCAGTCGCCGTCTTGAGGGTAGCAGCGCGGACAAAGCCGTCAGCTCCCGGGTGGACGCTGATGACACGGTCGATCGGCCATCGGCCGCTGGACTGCAGAAGTGTAGCGTCGAGGAGGACGACCACATCGCCGACGATGAAGTTCCGGCGAGGAGTAGTCCATTTTGACCGCTGTTGGAGTGTGTTGAGGTATTCTCGGCTCCAGCGGGACCAAAACTGGGCGCGGACCCCCCGAACGAGCTCCCAGTGGGCGAGCGCATCCAAGCTCTCCGCAGGGGGGCCGGGCAAAACGATGGAGTTAAAAGGGCCACCGACGAGGAAGTGCCCTGGGGAGAGAATATCGAGGTCTCCAGTGTCTCCAGATAGCGGTGTTAGTGGTCGGCTATTTAAGACCATCTCGATGCCAACGAGCACCGTGGAAAATTCCTCGTAGGTGAGATGGCGTGACCCCATGGCGCGCCGGAGGTGACTTTTGGTTGACTTGACGGCGGCCTCCCACAAGCCACCGAAGTGAGGAGCACCCGGTGGAATGAACTTCCAAGCAAATTCTTGATCAGCGAGAGAGCCCGCGACCAATCCCCAGTCCAGCTCGGCTGTCAGCAAGGCATCGCGCAGCTCAACATCAGCGCGGCGGAAGCAAGTCGCGTTGTCGCTCCATATCTCGCCGGGCCGACCGCGGCGTCCAGCGAATCGGTGGAGGGCGCCCAAGAAGGACACAGCTGAGAGATCGCCAACCAGCTCCAGGTGCAGGGCCTTGGTGGCGAGGCACACAAAAACGGCGATGTAGCCTTTCGTGGTCCGGACTCCTCGTCTTCTGGCGTAGAGTACACGGAAAGGGCCGGCGTAGTCCACTCCGGTGCAGGCAAAGGCACGAGAAGGGGAGACTCGAGACGACGGCAGTGGGGCCATGAGTTGAGTCGCCGGTCGCGCTCGCAGCCGGATGCAGACGACGCACCTGCGGAGGTGAGCCTTGATCCGCCGGGGCCCACCGAGGAGCCTAGCGCGCTTACAGACGTAGGTACCGGTGACACGGTATCCACCGTGCAGCGCCCGAGAGTGCGCCCAGGCGATGACCATGGAAGCGAGGGAAGAGGTGCTGCTGAGGATCGGTGGGTGCCGCTCCTCGTAGGTCAGCGGCGAATGCTCGAGCCGCCCGCCGACGCGCAGAATCCTGTCGTCATCGAGGAAGGCTGCTAACGGTACCAAGGAGTTCGTCTTCCGCAGACATTCGCCCCGTCGAAGACACTGGAGGTCGGCCGAGAATGATCTCTCCTGGCTGAGGCGCCCACACGCGAGAAAAGCGTCGTGGAGTTCGGTCGGCGTAAGAGGTGAAGCGACCGAAAGCACGGGGCCCCTGCCCAAACACTTTATTAGATCTTGTACAAGAGAGTTAGTTACAGCGTGAGAGGCGTTGTGAGTGTGAGCGGAACAAGCGTCCGATCGTCTCGGAGAGCAGTGCTCAAGTGCCCGAACGCAGAGGCGGCTCCCGGCAAGGCGGAAGCCCGTGAGCATGGTGGAAGTGCACGCAGCGCCTCGTTCGGCTGTCGCGCTCGGGCGCGAAACCAAACAAGTAGGTTCATATTCTGTTTGCCATAATGCTATTAAAACTGGATGCTTAAAACGTGTTCGGCCAGCTAAGAAATTTAAATATAGTTGTACTGGTCATACAGCTTTTTCGGCGCTTTTAGAAAGCTGTGCTCCATCAGTGCTAAAATTGAATGTAAGGGAGTCCGCATCAATAGCTAATCGATACAATTCGGAATCATGAATATCCGTGATTTGAGCATCTCTATTTTCATCACGATGCTTCAGATAGTCAGATATTGACCTCTGAATTTCCCGTCTATCGAGCAAATTTTTTAATTGGAATTTTAAATCTAATGTTATGAAGTAATTAACATTTTCTACACTCGTTTCATACGTAGCGGCATATCCTGTGCATAGCAACCTTTTTTTTTTTATCTGATACACTCAATTCTCCCTGAGAAACATTACACTTTGGAAAATAGAATTGTTTTTTAATTTTATCAGGAGGGGTTGCCAAATTTTTTGACAACAAATAAGGAGTGTAGTGCCACGTATCAAACTGTTTTCCAGCTAAAACTTGTACAAGATGTAATAAAGCATTTTGAATTTCCCGAGTACAATTAAACTGAATTGTGATAGTCTTAAGCATGAGAAGTACATCAGAAACTGTTAAATTGCTTTCTGAAAACATTATTCTACTATCATTAGTGAAGGACTCATCATCATTATTTAAAATTATTTCCTCATGAATATCATCGTCAGGTGCAAAAAATTCGTCATCCCAAACAGATTGACATTCGTCGTTATCGGAAAATTCCGATTGAGATTTTTCAGAGTCAACAATACTGTGTTGTACATTGTTTTCGTTTAGTTTAAAGGCTTTTTCCTTTAATTCGATGGGGTCTACGTTTTCACATTGCAAAATAATATCGTCTTGTATCATAGCTTCGTGAGTAGCCGTATTATTTCCATCATCACACTTTGTCAGTATACTGCAGCTCTTGGCCTCTGCAACGCCAAAGCGTTATTTATATGAAACTAACATACAAATCATATGTAAGTGTTGAAGAAATAGTTCCAATATTCTGCATCCGCCTATTCGATTTTCTCAAATTTTGAAGTATGAATTTGTAGGGCTTAAAGATATACAGAAACTGTAATTCTAACCATGCGAAATAAGTTGGTATTAATTGAAAATAGAAAGACCTACTTCAAATAAAAATGATATTCGATTCTAAGAAAAAATTTAGTAGTTGTTGGTTTGCTGTGATAAGTAGGCATACATTTTTATCTAACATAATTCACGAATATAGAATAAGATGCACATTGGTGTATTACGTACTGTAGGTAGATATATATATATATATATATATATATATATATATATATATATATATACACATGGGAAATTCCACGTCAACCGAAACAGAAAAAAAATGGAACTGTCTGAAATTTTGTGTATACGTAGCTTATGATAAAGGAAGTAATTCCTAAAATTTTAGAGCTCAAGTCACATTACACTAGTGTCACGGACGGTCAAAAAATTTGAATTTTTACCTTTAGCAACAATTCATAAATTTTGAAGGCAAATGGACGTGTATGATAAAATTTCGGAAAAATAGTAAATCTGTAGCATTTTTTCCGTAGATTACGATAAAAATATTTTCAAATTGGTTACGTTAGGTTTTAAGCATTTTTTAGTGTTTTTAAGTATTAAAATTGAAATTTAGGGAAGTATGACTTTTTTTATATTTTTTTTTTCCCTTTCATTTTTAAGCTTAAACCTTGTACTTTAAAATCGTTTCTGTCCCTTGATGGGATTCGAATCGATATAGCCGCTAGAGGGCTCTGAAGAAAAAAATTCATTATTCTTACGTAATTTCTCGTTGGCTTCACAAGAATTTTATAGAAAAACGAAATTAAAATACATAACAGAGGTCGCCGATTCCAATCATGATGTTATTAATATAAAATTCAAAATGGCGGATCCAATATGGCCGACTAATCATTAAAATTTGTCGGATTATGCATTTAAAAAAATTTTTAATACGTAATGTTTTACAGTTTGATTAACGCAATATTATATCAAGATCTCTGTATCATCGGCGGCTAGTTTGCTGACTGAAAATTATGAGCAACACCAACAATTATCACCATAAAATAATCCAACTTCAAACCATAGAAGCTATCGTTGAGATTGTACTTGCAATGCTCATGAGATTGACAGTTTTTCCAGTGAGGCATTATCTTTAATAAAAATTGACTAAAATGTTAAGGATTGCTTTCATTATTCTACCACTGCTTCAATTTTATTTACAAATCATAGTTGACATGGTTAAAATCTGTACTTATAAGAAGAAATTTTAGACGATAAGATGAATTGAGAAATATTCATGATGACCCACTGTTAAAGACTACTTAAACAGTCTACTAATAATATTTTAAGGTATGTGAGTGTAAAGATGAAAATCTCGAGAAAATGTGATTAAAAGTCTTGACAGATATTGCAAGAACACATGACAGATATATTTGCACAATTATACCGTAGAGTACCGTGTAACAAATAAGGTTACAGTTAAATTAAAAATAAGCCATATTGTTTTCATACGTACGAATACAATATTTCGAGTTGGCATTGTAACTTAAGTGTGTTACAATTTCATTTATAATGTAGCAGATGCGTGTATGAATATCAGAAATATTCCTTGAAACGGATGTCATTTATCAATGAATAACATACTACTTGTTCGAAATCGAACTCAGTAAGATAGTGGACTGTATATTTTTTTATATCGCACGCCAGATTTGGGGGAGCGTGAAAAAGGATGTAATTAAAGGACACTGTAATAATGCACAACACACTTTTAAACACTTTAGCCGTTTATTATAAAAAACAATCTCTCTATTTAATTCTACCTTGACAAGTCAAAATACTTGCTTACATGCAAAATAAAAAAAGGCAGACTAATATTTTGAGTCAAACTGAGTAATTACGTGTCAATCTAAATTGTGAATCGTTTTCGTTACAATAATCTTACATAAAACGATACACGTGAAAATTATAAACACGAGCGCAAAGCGACTTACCGAAAAGGGCGTTTGAGGCTGACTGACGATAACCGCAGCAGCAGCAAGCTGCTGGACAAAAGTAAGTATAAACAGAGTCTATTGGTGTATTAATAGACGCGCGCACGCTTATGATTGGCCCTTATAGGTAAGAGAATATCCTAAAGCGCGAGATTTCAAATCTCATAAACTAAATCTTTCATTTACATCAGTAAAATTTTACTGATGTTGCACACTACTATTATAATGTTACAAGTTGTTTTGTCTATTAAACCTTTGCTTAGTCCAGCGTGAGACATCACAGTCGTTAAAACCTAGTGATGAACATTTCTTATAAATATTCTTCGGTATTCCTGACATGGTTAATAAGGCTACTGTGATTTTATTTAAATGACTAAGGCAGTAGTGTTCAGATATATCTGAAACAAAAGTACGTATGACAATTTATAATGAATGCTTGAAATCAACGAATAAAAAAATTGAAATAATTGAAGTATATGTATATCAATTAGTCTGCGCACTAATACAGTAAAGGCTTTTACATTGATCCTTACACGAAGGAAGCTGTACAGCTAGTCTCGTTGAACTCGAAACAATTAAAAAGATATTAATTTTAAAAAGTTTACGCTTCCTTACACTGCCTAGGAGACTCTCAAAACTTATGTATAAAATAACAAGTTCTTCAGTTTTTTTATCATGAATATGAAGAGAGAGTTCATAGCAGTATTTTTGTCAGTAAAATAATATCTCAAATTCCTTAAAATTTCGATGATACAATAAATATCATACCATAAGAATTTTTCATTTAAATATGTTTTTTTACTTGCTTTTTTTTTAATCGAGGCGTATTTAAAAAATTTTTCACAATCGGTAACTTAACCTTACTTTCTTTTCAAATTTGAAAAAATATCGTGTTGCAAAAAAACATTCTATGACCTTGTACACTCCTGCAAGTTTGGAAGGTTTTCGAAGTATGGAATATTTTTCGGTATTGCAAATACTTATAATAAACAAGTGTATTCAGAAAATGTGAACCTCTTTCTATCGCAGTTGAGTAAAGATAACGAAGAGTAATAATTTTTACAGTTTAACGTCGAAATTGCTTAAGTATTAGGTAAAATTATCAAAAGATCTTTTGGACACGCGCTTCGGTTGCTGTAAACTATTTCAGAACTTATATAAACATCCAAAACTAAGGAAAAAGAAGCAGGTGATAATTTAAATATATATAATGTCTTTGGTAAAGAAGTGCTTAATTAATTTTGTATTTAACGTGGGGGGTAAATGAATTGTAAATCACTGCGTATGAAAGAAGTACGTAGTCAATAGTACTCCTATAGTTTAGTGGAAGGAAGCTGATTCCTATACTAGTAAATATACATTTAACATATTTGTATATATGCACGCATGCATACAATGATAAGGACTAATAATATGATGTACCCATGTATTCTCGTAGTATACTGCGAATATAATTGTTATATTAAATACGTGTAAAGCTTACCAAATCTTGAAGTTTCTTGTCCAGCAGTAATTGTGTACTAGTGTCTACGTTTTGTTTTTTAATCAAAGAGGGTAACTCAATTTCAGATAAATCTGATGCAGATTCTAACAGTGCACTTGATGGCGCACTTACTCTAAGCTTCAAAATTTTTTTATCTAATTTTTTAAGTGTCTCTGTAAATATATATCACAGTCAGGACAACTATTTAAAGATAACATTATCATAAAAGAGAGGAAAAAAAATGCCGGCAGTAAATATAACGCTAGCATCAAAGGGTACTGGATCATTCAGGAGTACAACCTTATACTTCTTGAATTTGTTGAATGGTATTTCTAAGTGAGGTATTTCCACATCTGTTATTCTGTGATAGGAACCATCCTCCGTTTTTTTTTACGAATACAAACATTTTTTGTTACTTGTCAAGTATCAATACATAACCGTATTATAAAAATGCTTGCCACAGTAATGTGCATCGATTTTACATTACAAAAGATTTATTTGTAGGTTAATATGTTACTGTGATGTGTCGTCCATCACAAAGCCTACTCTATGGTAAAGCAATAAAAAAAATTCATCAAATTAAATTGGATGGTCTAAAGATAAAGAAAGCACTTGAGTTTCGAGCAATTATACTATTGTTTTTGATACAACACATGGATCTCAGACTGATTTTTTTAATTTAGTCAGATATCAAAAAAAAACAATTTGCCTACTATGTAAAAACACTTGACATAACAAAATCATCAAACTAACGAAAAACTATCACAACTCTACGATTTCCTGAAAAATATAGCCAATATTTTTTGGGCGCATGAAGTAAACGAAGAAAATCTACAAAATATTATGAAAAGTAAAGATTCTACTATGCTATACTAATATATATATTCTGTAATGTTCTCAAAGTAGACATTTAAAATAGCAAACTTGTTTCTGTCGGGGAAAACCGTTCAAAACCTGTAAAAGTATGCATGTATCGGACTTTATAACAGTATCATCATAAAATAAAAATTGTATAATTCATTAGAATATCCCTATAAAAATTTATACTGTGCGTAAATAATTCCTAGAACCTAACCTAATGGGAAACCAGAAATTTCAGAACTATGTATTAGAAGAGAAATTTTATGTAGCAGTCACAAAAGCAAAGTCCATTAATCTTTTTGATTTTAAAATGTATATTATTCTAAAAGAACTTCAGAAACTAAAAAGAAATAATTCATATTGAAAGCATTTATAATTACAAAACAATATAATATGATGATAAAATCTGGTTATACGAAATAAGTAATAATCAAATCAAAAATTGTCTATGAAGTGATACAGAAAATTGAAAAAAAAAAAAAAAAAAAACATTCAAAAGAGAGACTAAAAGATCATAAAATTCTCTGAAAATGTACATGAAAGTTAGAGAAAATAGATGAGGGTTTGCGTGCGCTTATACGTTAATATCTATGTATTCACCTATATCTTAAGATTTTTTGAACTGGTTATAATCAGGCTTCATTGATTTTCTCTGATATTTATGATTCTTGTAATTTAGAATGACATGATCGTTTCAATATATTTAAGAAGAAAAAAAGCACAATTTTTGATAAAATTGATTTTTAATAATCAGTAAAATCGAAATCAACAAGTGAGAATGTTATTGAATCGAAATTTCTTTGAAGCAGTAGTAGTAATTCAACATCAAACAACAAAAGCCGTAAAAAAAATACACATTTAAAATAGCAACACTTTTCTATCTGTAAAAACCGTTTAAAACTCATAAAAGTATGCGTGTATCATATTTTATAACAAGATCATTATAAAATAAAAATCGAAACATTTATCAGGACATTCGTATAAAAAATTATAAGGTGTCGATACTGAAAATGTTTTGAATAAGATTTATAGTCGACATATCTGATAACAATGGTTTTTTGAAAAGGGTTTTTTTCACAATTATCTATGGAATCGTAGTCTTATTTTTTAGTGGTTGTAGCAATTTGACTACAAAAACCAAATGCAGTCGAAAAATGGATTTTTGAAATAGCAATACTTTTCTATCTGTAAAAACCGTTTAAAACTCATGAAAGTATGCGTGTATCAGATTTTATAACATATTCATTATAAAATGAAAATCCAAACATTTATCATAACGTGAGTATAAAAAACTATAGTAAGTGTACACACGAGATCTTTTAATAAGTCTTATGGGAAAGGTATCGTAAAACAATGCATATTCCTGCACAGATTGAGAAATAATTTTTGCTAATACGGATAATGCAATCTGAGCGTAAAACCATGCAGACACCCCACAATTGTGCATTTCAAGGGCTTTTGTATATGGCGGTACACGGAAACACAACAAATTCAATTTATCTTGTCAGCAATAATAACTCTATCAACTCTTATTGTATCAACTAGAACCGAGTTGGATACATGCTTATGAATGATATGAAAAAAATTACTTACATGTGGTATCAGATGTAGTGCAGAAAATCCGTTTGAAGAAATGTAACTTTTCCTCGTCTGTCGTGAAGATCTCTCGTTACTTCCAACAAAGCTACAGTTACAAAGTGTAATATACACCACGGATAAATAAGTATAACTAATTGTATGGGCACAATAACTTGCTAACACGTACTTATTTACACTATCGTTGTACTCATACGGTATATAAAAAAAAAAAACAGGAAAACAAAGCGAAACTCCTAAGCACAACCAATTGCCAAAAAGCCTGAAGATGTGACCTTAGACGAGCGACGAGCTAACTGATTGAGCGCACTACCGGCACTGACTGGCGCTTGTACACTTGTGGTTGCTACAGCTGTGAGCAGTTAAGCACGTGCGTGCACGACCAGCTCTCTCCTATAGTATATCTATACGTGTACGTGCATGGCATGGGGATAGGGGATGAGTGACAAGTGCGACAACTGTATTATACAGTACCTATATATTATGTGTTACGTGCGCACGGCCCGCTTGTCCCCACGTACACTTTCAAACGCACAGGCATATGAATAAACACCTTGCTTCTGCAGCAATGCCAAACTGCCGAATGTGCCGAGTGTGCCGACACTGCCGCCAGTGCCGACACTCTAGCTTCTATGTTTTTCGGCGGGTGCACAATGAGAAGTATGAAAAAATTGCTCACTTATAGAGAAACAGTATCCAGGTATAGAACTGTATGAAGAACGCGTGTAATGAAAAGCAGCACTGTAGAGATTTCCTTATTCATAACATTGGAGACTCTGAATAGTCACTTTGCCTAGGTGGCGTCGAATGGTAGTATCGTTATATACAGTACTAATTTATAACCAGCAGAAGCTATTGCCATGCTGACCTCTGATGGCCAATTGTTTGGTACTCTTCCTCATTATAAGATTTTATAAAATTGCTATAGAGTAAACTGACCATTATTTTATAAGAACTGTACACTGTTGTGCCTATAAAATATCATAAACTGAATTTTTATCAGCGGCAGTTAGTGTATTTGCACACGGAATTACCTATAGGAACTGCCGTTGAAACAAATTTTTAATTCGTCATACAAATAAAACGGTGCGAATTTTACGGGTAAAAACTTACATAAATTTTATCGGCATTTCTTGTAAAATACTTATATAAATATAACACGTGTAAAATACGATAATATTTTATTTTGGAATGACAAGTTAAATCTTATAAAGTTGACTTCACTTTTTTCAGATAAATTTTGATAAAAATTTTATAAGGCAAACATAGATAACATGAATTGGAAGGAAAAAATTATAATAATATATAAGATTTCTATAATTCCATTACTATAAAACTTGACACTATTAAATAAAGTTATATGTTATAAAACTATCATTATAGTTTCTGATAGTTAAAGTTTGACAGATAAAAACTTATAAAACATTTTATAGGAGTACCGATAGTGGTACATCAAATTTAAAGGTTTTTCACAATAATATAAAAAAAGTCATACGTTATCAGACACAATTTCAAATTGCTTGATACTGAAGTATGTTGAAATAATGAATACAGATAGAATTAGAATTTGACTATTAAGTCAATTGTGATACAGTGTATAACTGGTGGTCAGAGGTAACAAAGGAAAAATAAATAATACTTGCGTAATAAATAACTGTATTTAATCTAATTGTGTTGCAACATAATAAGTACAATGCT
Organism: Copidosoma floridanum; assembly: GCF_036245765.1. Taxonomy (NCBI): domain Eukaryota; kingdom Metazoa; phylum Arthropoda; class Insecta; order Hymenoptera; family Encyrtidae; genus Copidosoma; species Copidosoma floridanum. The sequence goes on along the minus strand of NW_028321890.1, from coordinate 1,475,380 downwards.
TATAAAATGCAAGAATTTTGTACAACAGTGTTATTACAATATGCTATATCTAAGTCCGTATACGTAATAGTTGTAACACGCATTATCATATCTTTGTAAATGTACATATAGAATAATACTTTTTCGTTTACTTACGATATGAAAATACAAGATCGTAGTGGGTCATTCATGTAATAAGCGCTTGTTTATTAATCCTATCTAAAGTATCAATATTGATTCATCATTGAAATCAATGATAAAATGCAACGTTGATCACTGTTGACTTTAATGTTGATCAACGCTCATTACAACTTTGGTGTCAAAGAAAAAAAGAAAAAATTGTGAGCATGTATGTAATTACATTAATGATATTTACATCGTAAAAACTAGTATTTCTTTTAAGAGAAACATTAATTTATGACATCGATGCTAAAGAAAATAAAATTACATGTTATTTCTAAAAATAAAAATTGTCTATGAAATTAGATTGTTAGACAAAACGTAACGAAAGTTGAATTAATATGTTTCTTAACCTTTTTTTAAATGTATTTTTAGTTATTATATCTGTAGTTGCTTATTATCGCATAAGTATAGTTTTGTATTTTTTTATACAATCAAGAAGAGTCTGGAAATGTATACGTGTAACTACATTTTTACATTTATATCATTAACAATAATTTAAAAAACTCTTTTAAGAGTAACTCGTAAAACGAGTTTTAAAATTGAGTTCATTGTTGTTGAATAACAATTTGATTAGAAAGAAATAAAAGTGAAATAAATTACTTACTGTACTTACGAAGTTTCAAATTGTTTACCACAAATTTTATTTTACTCTATTACGTAATAATTCATAAGACATATTTCACTTAACAATTAATAATTAAATTAGAATAGTTTTCAACGTTAAATTAACTCTGATTGTAATCCACAGATCAACGTTGATCAACATTGATCAACGTGGCGTTTCATCATTGATTTCAATGGTAAAATCAACGTTGATTCAACATTGATCAACGTCGATTCAACGTTGATTAAACGTTGATTTTAACATTGAACCATTGTTGATTTCAACGATGAATCAATATTGATACTTTAGATAGAGAACTCACATCACAAGAAATTGAAATCGGGATGCCTTAAGGGTACTGGATCATTCCATCTACATGTCGAGCGACATTGTTTGTTTATTCATTGATATTTTAGTTTATTTAAGATAAAAAGACTAATATCGAATGGGGCAGTTTGTTATAAGCTCTAGTTCATTTATTAATATCGTAATAAATTAGAATCGACAAGACTTGGGCGTACTCAATTATTTCTTTAAACGTGCTTGTTCCTTAGTTGATAAATTGATTTATTTGAAAAGAAAATACTAGAGTTACTTGTTCAATTGACGCTATTGTTTATTAAAAAAGAAAAGACTTTAGTACACCAGTTTTTTAGGCCAAACATGCTTGTTTATTAGTTGACATTATAATTAGTTACAACTACAATACACACACGCTTACCAGGTTATTTGATGAAAGGCACTAGTTTATCAATTGATATACCATTACTAAGTAGAAAAAGAAGAATTGTCATTTCTTGTTATTATTTATTGGAGCTTAGTAAGAATGATTGATTTTTATTCAAAGTTTCTTTTTACTTCGGAGCCCTCAATTTATAAAACTTAAATAAGAATCAATTGTCAGTACAGTTTTGTAAGTATAAATATTTTAACTTTAATGACTGTACTAAAATAGTATCTGTACAGAAAAAAAAAAAAAAAAAAAAAAAAAAAAAAAAGAAAAGAAAAAAAAAATGCAGACAAGATTCGAAGGTATGACCAGCCTAAGTATAAGTTACGCAGCCCACTCGCTACGGCGTCATGTGAATGAGGGGGTACAGATGTAATACATAAGCTGTTAAGCGGGCTTGGGGTAACCGTGCACATCACATGGAGAGGGAGAGTATAGGAGTATGGAAACTGGAGTAGAGACTCTTTCGAGTTGTACTCTACTTGTGCCAGCCTATAGCTTGCGGATCTTTAGAGTATTATACTCTGCTTTGAGGAAAATTCCGTCCCGTCTGGCATCAGTGAGGGGAACCCGTCAGCCAGAAAGTGTAAGAAAAAAGCGTGCACTTGTTAGGGAGGGGGAAGACGGAGCAGTAGTGGTGACACATAGAGAGATAGGGGTGAAAGCCAGCTAGTGAAGGTACCCATCAGTCAGAAAGTGTCAGGAAAAAGTGTGCACTCGTCAGTGTTCGTATTGTCAGTAGAATTCCATCGTCATGGGTTTGGAGATATAGTTGGCAATTCTTACAAAATGCGTGGAGTGAGTTGAGTCGCGTTGTAAAGTCTCTACGCATTTTGTAAGAGTTGCCAACTTTATCTCCAAACACATGACGATGGAATTCTACTGACAATACGAACACTGTTATGTAAATCCATATATATATATCCCTATATTATATAGTTATTTGTGTAGGGCATTCCACATATCCCTCCCACAGCTCCCTCACAGCCTCCCCCCACAGACTCTCCACAGACCCCCCATATGGACCTCTCACAGCGCCCCACAAAGAAGCTGAAATTCGACCGTTTTCATCGCTAATTTAACATTTTATCACTTTTTCCTTAGACCCCCAACAGCCCCCCACAGGCCCCCCACAATATTTTTCATACATTATGTCATGTATACTTGTTAAATGATGGAACATTAATAAGTGATTTTCAATTTATTACCATAAATATTGCCGATTTATCTATAAAATTCATCTTTTAAAGTCAATAAATTATGTAAAAATCTCTTTTCAAACAATATTTTCTATTTCTGTATTTTTTTGCCTTTCTTCTTGAATTAATAAATTATTTTTATCTTTGCATCTTGATAAAGCCACATATAATTGACCATGAGAAAATAAAACTTTTTTAAAATACAAACCTACATTATCGAAACTTTGACCTTGGGATTCGTTTATTGTCATAGCAAATGTCACAACGATTGGAAATTGTTTACGATACAAAATAGACGGTAATGTTGAGGAGTTTCCTGTATCTAAAGTTATTCTTGGAATGAAGACTCTATTTCCAATTTTTTCTCCAGTTATAATTTCTCCTTCTATATTATGCTGTGATAATTTTGTGATTTGTAAACGTGTTCCATTACAGAGTCCATCTGATATACCTAAATTTCTCAGTAACATCACTGTTGTACCAATTTTTAGATTTAGTTCATGAGGTGGTAATCCTTCACGAATATTGTTCAATATTTCCACCAGAAAATTTAAATAAATATTATCGTCTGATTAATCAACCCCTTTATGAGTTGCGTTATCTATACTATAGTGTTCAGTTTTGTACCTGAATATTTGCCAACAAACCTTTTCTAAATTTAAATTGCGTCACGTTCGTTATCCTTATATTAAAGTGGAAGTAATTTTCCGATCATACGCCTTTATCATCGCGTACATTTGCAATGCCCAAGAGACCGTTTTACCTTTACTCTTGTACCTTTATTTATCAGTGTACTAGAAGTTTCTACTTTAACTTTTGTCTCTATAAATATTGCTCTGCGAGCATAGTAAGTTAGTTAGCGTGCCACGGCGGCAGAGAAAGCTTCTCTCCGCTTGCCTTCACTTGAGCACATTTTCGTAATTTAAGCACTGTAAATATATTGTATAAATTTTTGTTGCACATTTGCGTTACATTTATTTTCCGCCGTAAACCACTTCCACCTCTACACGACTGAACTGGATTGGGAGCAGCATAAAACCCCTTCCCTCGTGAACATATAGTAAGTTTTAATTACTCCAGTTAAATTTTTAAGAATTTTGATATTAAAATAAGAGGTGTTCTCGTTATGCGATGTAAGTACAACACTATTCATCAAACAATTGTAGATATTAGAAAACATTTAAGAACATTTATCATTCGAGATCCAATTTTTAGGAATGTTAAGAGTTTTTATTTCCCCTTTCCCAATTTTTAAAAATAATTTTGAAAATCCTTTATCGTTAGAACGAATATTGATTTCTAAGTTTTAAATTTGGAATGAGTTCCATGAAAATGAAGATTTAATAGTTTGTTCAAGTATAGATTTTCTACTACCGTTTTTTATCACTGGAAGAATCTGACGAAAATCACCTCCTAAAATAATCTACTTACATCTAAAATATTTTTCAGTATTACATAAATCTCTTAACGTTCTGTCTACTATTTTCAATGCTCTTTTTGGAATCATTAAAGCCTTATCCCAAATAATTAAATCAACTTCTCTTAATTTTTTTTTTCTGACTCGAATTCTAAAAATGCACTCTCTATATTATTAAGATCTAAAGGAAGTCCAAAATTTCTATGACTGATCATCCCCTTTGGAAGCAAAATTGATGCTATGCCTGTCCATGCCATTGAGATGATTTTTTTATTTTGAGAAATAAAAAAATAAATTAACGTTTTATATAAATAAGTTTTTCCTGACCCTCCAGGACCATCTATAAAGAAAATGTTATTTTTTTGTTCGCAAATAATATGAAATATATTTTTCTGGTCATTATTCAAACTTTTATAAATCGAGTTACTGAAATAAAAATAAAGTTTCTTTACTGAAATGTATTTCATCATCTATATCTTTTTTTTTACTCTCGATTTTTTTTAGAGCAGGTAAATTAAAGTATCCACATGATTTATCTTCTAAATCAAAAATTTGGTTAATATGTAAAAGAGCTAAATTATCTTTATTATTAGGCAAACCCTTCGTAAAAAGTTCTTTGTGTTTATTCCATATTTTATCACCTTGAACGTTTTCTGAAATAAAAAACCAAGCAAAAAGTTGTCTTAATTGATATGGAAACTTAACAGCAATGGCTTCTTTAAAAATATCATCGATTTTTTCATCAATGTCTATTAAACCCATTGCAATTGCAGTATCTTTAAAAGTTTCATAAGTTAATCCTTTGTATGTTCTAATGTCTTTGAACGATGTTGAACCAGTTACTTTATTTAATACAAGTTAAAAAAAAAATTTTTTAAGATCTTTTGGAGATAGAATGTTTAATCGACCAATTGCAATATTTGTATTAAATTTTTCCTTTAAGATTAATTTTTAGTTTAAGATTGCTATTTCAATTTCCATATGTTTGAATATCGTTGTTCTAGAAATTAACTATAACGTGAACGTGTAATAAATCTGAGAAGCTTTTAATTTCAATACTTGTTCCATAAGTCCCATTTTTTGACATTATGTTAATATATTTATCACTATTTTTTACATTTTAATAATAATCGTTTCCCACTATAAATTCATAATAATTTTGCCATTTATTTACAACCCTATAAAAAATGTCAGCGCTGAAATCAGTCGCACACTACATCGTTGATTCTGCATTTATTCCATGATGAATCAATGCTGATTCAGTATTGAATCAGCGTTTGTTAGAAACAATAATAATAATTAACTTCAAAACAGTGCATTTTTCATGTAATCATTGCAGTTTGCAATTAAAATAGATTATTTTAAAGCTTACAACCTGTTACGATAACATTTTCTTCAGTTTGTAATAAGTCAACGTTGATTCAACGCTAAATCAGCATTGATTAAATATGAAATACACGCAGAATCAACGATGTAATTAACGACTGATTTCAGCGTTGATTCATCACTGATATTTTGGATAGGGAACATTATTGAATACTAAAGAAGGAGCTGTCATGTGGAAATCTTCGTCACTAAGTCACTATACAGAAAATAAGAAAAAGTTCTCAATAAACAATTTTCGTTCCGTTTCATGCTAACTTTTATATTGTTCATTTAAAAAATTTAAAAAATATTTAGTTTGATTTAAAATTAAATTTTAGTAGTACAAAGTACAAACGATTTTTTTAATTTACAGTATGAAACACTGCGAGGTAATTATTTCCATATTTGTCATTCAATCTGAAAATGAAAAATTTTTTCTAACCACTCATATCAATTGATAAAATATAGAATGCATAATACTAACAAAAATGATATAAAGTATATGTTACATGAAATTTAAATAATGTATATGTGATTAAAGAGATTCAAACTTTTCATTGTTTGGAATTTAATCATTAAAAAATAATGTACACTTTTTTTCTCTAAACATATCAGAGAGTTCTAAAAAAAACTTTCAACGTACCATAATACCATTTGTACGTACCTTCCTTATAAAAATTTCAGCGTACCTTCGGGGTGGTGTGGAAATTTACTGATTAATTTATAACTAATGCTTAACGATGTAGATCAAAAACTCTTCTTCCTTACGAAATTTTGGGCACCAACCTTTTCCTAAATTTAAAGACTCTCCTTTTAAGGGGGCTCCTACGACTACTGCTGAGGTCAAAGACAAACAAAAAATAAAGTTTTGTTTTTCAATAAACAATTTGTCTGAAAATCATTATGATATTTCTAATAACGTATGAAGTGGGAAAAATGATATTAATGTGTGCAGTTTAACTTTGTACGAAAGATTAATTATTGTTTTGACCAGTCTTAGTGCATACGAGGGTACACCACCAGACCAGACCACCTGTGTTGGTGTAGTATAGCGATGTAATATATAGGTATATGGTATATATATGTCGTGAACAAGTACGTCTGCTACCTACGTGACCTCCTGACCTCCCGGACACTATTTATTCATTTCCATCACAAATATCTCGCTAAAGTGGTCCTTTATCCACAATTTTTAATACAACATTTTACAGAGGAAAACTTCATCTACAAAACGTATATATTCAGTCTGCTGGGACATTTAATTTAGTTTTATTATAAACGAAAACAAATTGTTTTTCACGCTGCCCCATAGGAACACGTGCTAGTAGTTACAACTTTGAGCTCGGATTTCTCAAAATTTCTCAAAATTTTGACCCATTTGAAATATAATTAAGACCACCATTAAATTCAGTAGACTTTTATTTACAAGAAATAATATATCTCTGTTTGGGGACTTTCGCGAAGGAGCCCCCTTAAGTTAGAACAGTAGGGGTTTGGCGGGCGGAGCGCGCAGAAGCCCCATTAGTATATATATATATATATATATATTTTATTCATCATCGCCCGTAGGCTCAGACATGGCATTCTTTTACACAAGCATAGTGTTAATTAGCCACCGGTACACCTGAGTTATGACCAGATGTGTATATACATATACATATATAAACATCTAGACCAACTCAGTCACACCTATGATGACGTAGACGAAGCGTCAGAGAAACAATTAATCGACCTTCGAGAATCAAGAGCACAGGCGAAACGGCGAGACCCGAATGGTGACCAAGCGGTCACCCATCCAAGTACTAACCGCGCCAAATTGCAGCTTAACCTCGGAGATCGACGGAACTGCAATATATATATATATATATATATATATATATATATATATATATATATATATATATATATATATATATATATATATATATATTCATACATGTATGGGATTGTCATTGTTACTTTGGCTCAATATGTAAATTGTTCTTTGCGAGTGAAAACTTATATGCATGCATATTTATCCAAACATGTTGATAAATATTCATTACAAGTATACTTATATATATACAGCTCCCAGCCTCATGATGGCTCTGTCGGTAGCGTGTCTGCCTACAGATCTTGATGGCTGGATTTCAAATCCCACTCTGGACAAAAATTATTTATTAATAAATGAGGTTTTTTTCTGGGTGGAATTTGAGCTTCATTAAACCTATCCATTTCCCTAACGTTTCGTATACCGTAAATTAACTAACGTATGGCTAAATACACTTTTCAGTATCAAAATAGCCATATCTAAGCCCCTTATAAGGAGCGATGACGAAAAAAAAAAAAAAAAGTATAGAGCTACGTATGTATATATATGTACTGACATACTGAATGCTCCCACTGGCCGACTAACTTTCTGTACTGGTACAGGAAAAACCCGTAGTATCGGATTTTGACGTACTAAGCATAAGGTTTAGCTATACTCAATAAGGTACTTTAAAGTATACTACCGTACCAAATATACCTGTACCAGTACACATTTTTCTTGTACAGAGTATCGAAAATACTTGTACTAACATATAGAACCTGTTTTTCTGGTAACAACAATTTTCCGTGGCACGGGACATGATGTCCGTGCGAGTGTGAATAGAGTACATGTGGGAACGTGTACTGTTTATCATACACACAATAAAGTTAAAAAATCAAAAGGTTTTCTGTGGACCACGGTATTAACAACGGATAGTTAGTCGATTAAAAATTAATTGTCGGCACGTATCAATTTTTAACTCTGACAAATCAAATAATACGTTTCTCTTAATGTTTACATTCGTATAACCTCAAATTTGAGACTCAACAAGCGTATATATCTATATACATCGGACGAAATTACTTTCGAACATAGTAATTTTTACTATGCTGAATAGCAATGCAGTGGAATGAGAAATTTTACTATGTCACATAGCAAATTCTACTTTAGAATGTGGTACGTTTTGAAACGATTCCAATAAAATTTATTATGTTGTGTCGCAAAAATTGCACTGTCACAATTTTTTCTATGTTAGACGTAGTAATTTTTATTACGCCGTGAAATAATTTTTGTAGGGCTACTGCATAATGAAAATTACTTAAAATATAATGAAAATTATTTTAAACGTAATAATTTTGCGTCATCAAGCATAGCTTAGCTTTCCTAAAAATACAGTAATTTTTAGTACAGTTATAATGCTTTTTTTAACACTACTTTTCTCAGTGTAAACATAGGTGATTAGCAGCCTTACTGTTTTTTTTTAGTATTGTTTAATAGTAAGACGTGCCTTTACACATAAGATAGTATACATACTCAGTGCCGGCCTTAGCTACTCCGGCGCCCTCGGGCAATTTTTCGATGGCGCCCCATATATATATATATATATATATATATATATATATATATATATATGTGTGTGTGTGTGTGTGTGTGTGTGTGTGTGTGTGTGGGTGTATGTGTGTGTGTGTGTGTTTGTGTGTGTATAGTTTTCATTCACAAATATAACGAGTGGCGGTCTTTTTTTCGTTTAGTTGTTGTACACAAGTTTAGCGCTGTAAAATTGTCATTCGGCACAAACATACATAAATGACTATATTTTTGTTTTGATGTCCTCAATAATTTTATCTATTCACAGTCTAATTTTCGCGTGTATTTTTGAATCAAATAAGAAGAATGTTTGTCTTCTTTTATTCTTGTTCCAGTTTTAAATTATAAAGACTTTTATAATACGATTGATTTGATGCTAATACGTTATTTGTTATTTAATTGGCTTTTGGATTAGACTATAATATGTTAGATTTAAATATTCGTATGTATATTTTCGATCTTTTGAAAGAGATTGGGTTTTTGACTTTAGTATGGAGTTGCTAAAATCTTCTTGAGTAAGTTAATCGAGGCACTTTATGTAAATTAGAGATGCCTATATAGGTAGACTGGCGTTAACCGAACTCGACTTTTATTTGACCATCTCGACAGTAGCCCGGATTTGAACAAAGTTTCTTGTACCTCTCCAGCTGACTGAAATACTGAGGTGTTATTTTAATGTTAAATACTATGCAAGGTTTCGAATTGACCGCCTTTTCAACCGACATGTGGAGAGTTCTCCAGAGGGCTCTGAGTCTGTGGAAGACTTGAACACTTAAATCATGTTTTCTGCTCTGTCTGTTCATCTATTGTTGTGTCTGCTCGCTGTTAGATCAAGTGATTACAAGTATAGTATAGTGGATTGTAACCGAAGTGTTTTTACAAGGAGTACTTATTCTTGAATGTTGGATGTGTTTATGTTTTGGTAACTCTCCCCTGTCTTCACAGATCATCGGGTGCAGAGACAAGAGCTCTTTAACCTTTTGTTTACGCGGCTAACCTACAAACTTTTTCACGTGAGAATATCCGAATGCAGACATCCATATAATTGAAGGGCAGCATCGAATATCGTGCTTCGTGCTCAGCCAATACTTCTCGAGACAAAACGAAACAACCTCCTCACTGAAATTTTTGACAGTAAACGATAAATTTCTATTTCTTAATCTCAAAGATGCTTAGATATTTATAGTGGATGTTTATACATAGTTTAGTACTGCGGCAGAGCGCAGAGCAGGGTCATTCAATGCGGCCCTTCAGTTACCAATCCAATGTATGACGCCCCTGACATTTTACTCGCTGACTAGCTTCGATGAACCTACATTGCATCTACATTCTTTCAACATGCACATTATCATCTGCTTATTTTACTGCTCGTGGATTAATTCTGTTATCTAGAGCTACGACCAGGTTTGTGTTCAGGCCAGGCGATGAATCCATAATTTCATTAAAACTTACAATTTACAGGAGATTTATCAAAATGTTTGGATTGCAATGCGTATTCTTTTTTAACTATTCCCGTTACTGTGGCGTCTGGAGAGCGAAGTTTCTCAAAATTAAAGTTAATTGAAACTTTTTTGCGAACGACAATGACACAAGATAGGTTGTCAAGTCTTGGTACTTTATCCATTGAAAATGAGATAGCAGAAGATTTAGATTTGACAGAATTGATTAAAGATTTTGCAAGTAAAAAAGCTCGAAAAGTTCAATTTTAAGCGGATTAAGTAGTTAGAGCTTACTCAATCTTTTATAGAAGGAGTGTATTAGTGTCTGTAAATAATAAATACTATTTTTTCATTAAAATCTGACAATTCTACGCCTTTTTTGAAAAATCATATCATCCAAAGTCAAAATATTTATTATGCTTTATGGTCACAAAGTAACATATTTAAACGTGAGTATTACATAATTTTGTTTTGTCTATATTTAGTACGAAATTCAGTACTTAATGCTTTAAGGTCAAAGTGCCCCTTCACCCTCATATATTATAGATTCGTATTGCACCAGATAAAAACAATAAATATATTTCAAAATTTACTAGGGCATGACTCTTTTGACGCCCCTCAGAGCTCGGCGCCCCCGGGCGCCGCCCGACCTCACCCCCCCCCCAAAGGCCGGCACTGTACATACTGAAATCTGATGTCGATAGTGGTGACATCAAGAATCTCGAAGTATACACTGCATGTATCAATAGTCTTGATATAGCACCACTGTGATTCTAGATGTAAGAAAAATTTGCATCTCAAATTCGGAAGTAAACATTTTAAATATGCACTATCGATGTATATGCAGTGTATACTTCGATATTCTTGATTTCGACGCTGTCGGCATTGGATTTCGTTGTATAGGGGAAGGTAGGGTATATGTATAGAGCCAAAGAGCGCGCGGTGGCTCGGTCGGCTATGTCGTGGATTGGCACGCGGGAGACCGTGGTTCAATTCCCGGCCATAGTGCGACTTTTTCGGGCAAGTACCTCTGTGATATTTCACATGTGCTTTTTCACCACGCAATGCTCCTCGAGGAGGGTTTAGGCGACCTTCTCGCAGCAAAATTGCCTAATTTCCCCCCTACCCCCCTCCCAGTGATGGGAGGCCTCCCATCCCTCTTCCCTTCCTTCTCCCAAGTGCTAAGTGCCCATAGTAGTGCCCTTATTAAAGGAGCCGGACGTAGAGCACTATAATATAAAAAAAAAAAAAAAAAAAATGTATAGAGCCAGGTGGTTAGAAGGGGCCACCTACTTTTTAAAATACTTAATTACTTTTGGATACTTCTTTATTTTTGTATTGGCAGCAGTAAACATAAGGTATTTGTTAGGCACAAGAAAGTCTTAAAAAGTTACGTAGTTGTTAAGAAAAAAAGTAAAAATGTAGAAGTTAATGTTTTCATGCGGTATCATTTTTGAAACGTCTGGAAAAACATGAAGAAACTCTTGAAATAAAATTACGAAATAAAAAGATTTTGTTTAACTGCAACTGAAAGTCGCCATCGCTAATTGAAAAAAAAAAAAAAAAAATGTTAGGCATTATATTAATCACCGCAGCGGGTGGGGCAGACACATTCCAGTCAACGGCTCTGTTTATACTGCGGATCTAACCTCTCCAATGCCACTGCATGACACTAAACTCATTGAACGTAAGTTATCGTGAAAAATTTTACTCATAGCATGAATAAATAAGGACTAAGGGTCGATGAAATTGTAGTCTCCTTCGTTATTCGAATCGGCAGAGCAATAATCTATGAATCAGAAGGTTGTAGGTTGAAATCTCTTACTCAAAAGTGATTTTTTCATCCTTCATAATGATTCACATTTTATTAATAAGAAATGTTTTTGTATTCTTGTCCCTATATCATTAAAATTGATAAATTATGTTATTAACTTTAAGAAAAACAGGCTTATAATAGGGTACTTGATAAAAAATTGAATCAAAAAAAAAAAAAAAAAAAAAGGTATCTCTGCCTGGATAAAAACGAGTATATATTCATGTATAATAGTACTAAAATCATTTGATAAAATGTTCGTTGTTTATCTTGAAGAGGACAGTTTGAAAAAGAAAAATCAAAAGTATTTTAACATGATGAACTGTTGCATACGTACACTATAGTATAAATAAATTAATTCAGATTGTAATGAGTGAATACATGCAGTAATAATTTTACTTGCAAGTAAAATTATTACTGCATGTATTCACTCATTGTGTACAGTCGTCAAAATTCCACATCTGATCCTAGGGCACACCGGGCCAATTTTCTACTTTTTAGTGATTAATTGACTATACAAAGTACAAGTATAAATAATAATGTGTCTCAATATATTTGGAATTCTTCGTAAAATTACCGTATTTCGCCATACTTATAGCACCAACATCCTCAGCTTTAGTTGACGATTTAGTAACACCGTTTTTTTTCGATTTCCGAAAAAATAACATGATCGTATGATCTTACAATATAACCTGTCGTAAATTTTCTATCAACTACATCACCAGTTTAATCAGCATCAACATAATGATCAATAATTTCACCTCTTTCGTCTTTTTTAAAAAGTAATATAAGACGTTCAATGACAGTTGGTTAGTAATTAAAATAATGTCCAATGGTGGTACTATCAAATTTAATAAGTACAAAATTTGACAGTACCACCGTTGGACGTTATTTTAATTAATAGTTTTTTTAAAAGTTATTTTAAATCTTTTGTCACAACTAAAAATTTAAAAATTCTTAACAGAAATTCAAAATGTGTCTCATAACTACTTTGGAATCTACTTAAATAATTAACACAAAAACTAATATCATGTGTTATCCCTGAATTTGTGTACAACATGGCTCCAATTAGGTTTCTGTATTTACTTCCCTTACGTGCTGATTGCACTGGTTCTAGTTTTAAATTTTGTTCCATCGGGCCCGCGTACAATTTAAGATTTTTAATATCATACTTATTCGCTAACGTTTTAATGTATCTTTTTTGATCAAGTGTCATTCTCACTTTTTCATAATCCTAATCAATATTTACACCTTAATGTATTTTTACTTCTCTTAGATATTTCTTCTGAAACTTTTTTGACAACAAGACTTTAATATTATTTACTTTTATTTCATTTTTACTACAAATCAATAAATCATCAACAAACAAAATCAAATAAATAGCTTCATTTTTATTAGATAGTATTGTATATAAACGCTACAATCATTTTAATATGTAAAAGTATATCAAAACATTCATACCAAGCTCTTGGGATTTCTCTTAATCCACTCAATGCTTTTTTTCCTGGTTGACCGTCTTACATTCTAACTTTTTTTTCATCATTGCAGTTTTTATGTAAATTGACATATTTGTTTTCATTGAAACCAATTTTTTAATGTCATCTTCTGATTTTAAACTAACACAATCTGTGCTATCTTTGATGATATCAGTGGGTCTAGCTACTAAAATTTTATTATCAATCAAAACTCTGTAATCAATACTTTGATAATACAATAAAATACCTAAATCTGCCTTTTCACCCCATGTTGAATTTCTCTTTTTCTCTGGTATTCTCATAAAACGTATACTTTCATAAATCTTTATATTTTTTATACTAGACTTTTCTCCAACCTTAATTTCAAAGGGTGCGTCTTATTTTACTTAACAGTTTATAGTTATAATCCTTTTTTTAAATAAGCTGACGTTTAAGCTTTTTCTGGCCAAAATCTGTTATATTTTCTCATTTCTTTCAGTAAACATCTAGATAAATCCATAGTAGGGGAGACCGGGGAATGACAAGCTTACTAGGTAACTCTAGCACCTCAGTTTCTTCCAAATGATAAAATATTTTCAATTCAAACCTTGTAAGCAATTCCTAATGCGATTACTTTTTCCCTCTCCAAGTAAAACACTAAACAATGCAGCGTAAGTTTAATGAAAAACCATGTAAAATTTTATCTCATAGAGTGCCTGCTCTCGCATTTTTAATCGCACACACTTGATACAATCGAACCTGTTTTAAACTATCTCATGATGTTTATTTTATAGATTAAACCTTAAGCTTCAACATACTTTTTTTAAATTTGCTCTAGGAGGCATGAAAAAAAAGTTATTTAAAAAATAATAACGTGTTCTATATGGGTAATGACCGGCACCTTAGGGCGGGGCGCTACTAGGACGGGAGTTCTCTATATTATCGGTGATCTCCAACCGTAAATAGATTTCCTAACCTTATCCAGACATGTAAACATTATGATATACAGTGATACACCGTGATACACAAGGTGATTTAGTTTTTAAGATGTTTATTGTTTAAGCAAATTTTACAAATGGTGTGTCACAAAAAAAAAGTAACCGAGGGAACAGGGATGAGAACTAAATATCAATCATAAATCAAAACTATAATTCCAAAATTACAACTTCAATGTAATTTAAAATATTTGTAATATGTATACATGTATACATGCTGTCGTCATTTTTTTATTTCAATTTTATGTGTACTCAATAAAAAAAAAACTTCTTTTTCATAATTCATTTTACGAGTTACCCTAACAAATCATCGTGATTTATCAGGCTAGTGGTACCCCACCCCCTGCTAGAAATACCTCACTATGGGGAACTACTAGCAGCTTTCAGAGGTTTGGTTTGTGCCGTTCTTCAACAAAAAGATTTATTATTTTTATATAATTTGCTTGTGTTGTGATAACTACATTCTCTTTTCTTTACAAATCAAATTTTTAATTAATCTTACTTTAAAATTAAAGCTGTAATTAGCTGTTGAAGAAAAGGTGTCCGTCATTCCCCGGTTTCCCCTATCCCTGTTATACTTTGTTACCGTTCCGTTTCATTTATGCACAGAAGGTGGACACATTTAAATACAGATACCTTTCTTTATTTGCAAAATTACTTATATTATTATTAATATAGTACTCCTTGCCACTAGCCATCAGTGTATAATGTGCGAACTTTGAGAGCAAATATCTCGAAATTTCCAACGGTTCGAGACATAATTAAAGAAACCGCTGGATTCAGCGGCTTCTTATATGTTAATTAAACTACCTACGGCCTCTTAACTCCTCCCGCTGGAACCCCTTAATTCCATTAGAATTTCATAATGAAAAATCAATTTTTATTATTTTTCATAACAGACTATGTTAAAACTCAAAAAATTGTTTCATTAATTTCTCCATCCAAAAACAATCAGAGGTCTTGAAACTTTGCACGTATATTTATCAGCTTATCGATTTGTGAACTAAATTTTAACAAAATTCTTCTGTTAATTATTTACGCTGTGGTACGTCCTTAAAGAGCCTATAAATGTAAAAGTAGGCGATAATCGTTATTTAAAAGCAACTTAAGTTAGTTATATAAAACAAAAATTTAAGGTTTATGAAAAAAGTAAAGCAAATACTATTAGAAATGTTTTTTCCTAAAAGAGATGGATGGAAAAGTAAGTAAAGTTAATAAAATTGTTTTAATAGGTAACATGTCAAAAATTTTTGATCTAAATAGGAATGTAGTTGCATTAGCTATTAAAAATAATAATATTTGTCATACAACAACTGAAATTGTAAAAAGTGAGTGGAATTTGATGATAAAAAGTAAATTAAGGAAAAAAAAAAGTTGCGTAAAGCACTACAAGTCATGAAAATTTTAATTATTACAAAAAAATGTGTGATTAACAAATTTTAGATGGTTTGCCTAAGAAATAAGGGTCAGATGTTTTAAATGTATAGAATTTGTTTTAAAAATAAAATGGATAATTTCCACTTAATAATGACATATCAAGAGAAAAGGTATTTTAGAAATTGTACGTACCAACTCAAACGGATCTCATTGTACTGTTGGTTTAAACGGTGAAAAATGTTTTTTATTTATTCCTGATAATAGTGAAGTAGCTAAAGTTTAATGTATGAAGTCGAAAGATCAAGATCATAATTGTTTTGTGGACTATATAAATTTAATAGAAAGTAAAACTTAGAGAAGGTAAAAAGATTAAGATCAAAAATATGGAAAGGCTAATTCGCGAATTTCTTGGCAATAAGACCGTTTTATCCGTTCTTCGTTTTCAATAATTTTGTGATTCAGAAAAGAACAAGTCTATTCGACTGGTTTTAACGACGTTGAACGAAAAACTGTAATCGAGGTCAGCCGGTACCGTAGAGCATATGTAGATTTTGAACAATTTTTTTCCAAACTTTTAAACTTGCAACGCAAGGGAAAAATTTCAAAAGTTCTTTAATCTATTTAAAAAAAAGTAAATAATAGAGAATAAAAATTTGCATCTTATGATATTTACAAATTTTTAATCTTTTACTTTTTGAGATAAGGTGGCTCCAGTGGCCTCAATGTTAAAATTATAAATAACCCAACCGAGTTAATAAAATTGAATTATATTCTTTGAATTCCCATCTTTCTATTCATATAAAAAAAAATTAAGGTTGACGATGAAAATTGTAAGAAATCATGCTTACAAAATCGTAGTTTTAAGACGGGTTGGATAGGAAATGCAAGCTTACGCGATATACAACCTACTGCTGCACTTATATAAATAACCCGTAAGGTGTAAAAAAAATACTATCTTGTATATATTATTACACAGTTTTCGATGACATGAGAAAAGTGTCTTGTTATCGAACAAAATCTTTAAATAATCGGAGACTAAGTATACAGTTGCGAGTGCAAGTCAGCTCTCAGCTGTCTGCATTCTGCAGAGCACATATATATAGGTATAACTACTCTTGAACTTAGGAGCGTACCGTAACAGTTCATCAATTAGGGCACCATAAAACTTTTTTGTTTTTTTATATTAACTCACTAAAGTAACAGATAAAATGTAGAAAATGGCTTACAACAGTCTCCACGATAATTTTATACCATATTTTAAAGAAAATAATGATTAATTTTTAGTCTCCCCATTTTGATACGGCACTAGGCGCTGAAGCCACCTTATACGGAAGCGCCTATACGCCATCTGTATGCAATGTCGAAAGCACGCATCTTTTCACATAAAAGTTGCATGGTTGCGAGCAAGCAAGCTAGCATGCATGCACTGCAAGGTACTGCACTGCATAAGCTGTAAAATTCAAAAACTATTATTGTTAGTCATGGCAAGTTAAAAAATAATAAACTTGTACGTACTATAAACGTTAAATAATACTTAGTCTATTTTAATAATTTAATACGAATATAAACATTAATGAAGTAACTTTAAGGTTTGTAAAAGTCATCATAATTGACTAAGAGGTTACATTTACAATCAAAATATCAGATTTTTCTGCCTTTGCTGTCGTGTAATGAATAATTTAAAATTATTAAATAAAAAACAAAACAAAACAAAAATATTTTTAAATTTTACAGTTGGTGCAGTGCAGTACCTTGCCATGCATGCATGTTTGTACTATAAAACTTGAAAACAATGTACTTGGTATTACTACAAACGTTAAGCATACTGGGTTAAATATTGAATTAAGTACCAATATGAACTTTATCAAAGTAAATGTAAGGTAAAGTACACGTAGTGATACTGACTTTATACGTAATTTTTAATGAAAAGTAAGTAAAGACTATTGAAAAAAGCAAATGCAACATTTTATGTAAAAACTTATTTTAGTACATTGACATTAATATGTATTTCTAATTCTATCTATGTTCTCAAATGTTTTCTATTTTTTTAACGCCAAGTTTATTATTTGTACATATTTTACCAGAATAAAAAGTTTGTCTTTTTTTATAGTTTAATAATTTTAAATTATTCATTACACGACAGCAAAGGCAGAAAAACCTGATATTTTGATTGTAAATGTAACCTCTTAGTCAGTTATGATGACTTTTACAAACCTTAAAGTTACTTCATTAATGTTAATATTCGTATTAAATTATCAAAATAGACTAAGTATTATTTAACGTTTATAGTACGTACAAGTTTATTATTTTTCAACTTGCCATGACTAACAATAGCAGTTTTTGGATTTTACAGCTTGTGCAGTGCAGTACCTTGCAGTGCATGCATGCTAGCTTGCTTGCTCGCAACCATGCAACTTTTATGTTAAAAGATGCGAGCTTTCGACATCGCATACAGATGGCGTATAGGCGCTTCCTACAAGATTGCTCGTAGCTAAGGTACTACGACCATGCATGACTCACATACATGCACACTGGCCCATGCTGACCGGAAAAGAAATCAAATAAAACGCTTTTCAAAGCGTAAAATAATAAAATTTAAAAAACTAACAGATGCAAAAGGTTAGCTAGGAACAGTTGCGCAGTTGATGAGAACTAAGACAAGTAGACTAAGATAGAGTTAATGTATAGTTGATAAGCAATCACAATATATAAGTAATAATGTTAACTACTGTAAACCTAATAAAGCGACATTATTAGTTTTCGCTCGTTTTTGATACATAAGTTGCCAAGCTACCCTTTTGCATCATAGAATTTTTATACCATTCGCAAAAACCTAATTTTTGTAATCCGGACAAATGTTGCTACTTTTCAATATGTAAAGGAAAGCGGGAAAGTTGAGCCAACAGTCAACAATAGCTCCTTCCCCTTTTCCTGACTCAGATATGTCGAAAGAGAGAATTCGTACGACTGAGCCAATATAAGTAACGGAATTTTCAAATCCCCAAGGCACTACGTGCCGACGTCCTCTCCGACGAGTAAGCAAAAGGAAAAATTAGAATTGATCATGCTACTAACATTTCGAAATACATCCATAGCTAACAACAATCGACAAGCTTAGTTAAGTTAACAATCAATGGGTCGCGACAAACACCCGATAAGTGTTTAAACTACAACTACAGCTGCTTCACAGATAAATGGTTGGACCGCTGTTAACAATTACTCTTTCCGACTATCAACTTGTTCGATTAATGTATCTGGCAACTCTAGCAACTATTACAGTTATTAATGTTTAAAAATTATTATTATTAACCCTATTATTAATATAGCAACGCAGTGAACGATTATTCAGTCAACACCTACATGAAATATTGGACAATTTTCACCGCACTTGTTGCAATAAATTTGATTGAATAAACGAACAATGCTTAGCCTAAGTAAATTTTAGCAATATGTCATCCTATTGTTGATATTAAATAACATGAAAAATCTGTAAAATCTTGATTTAAAAGAGAAAGAAGAGTGCAAGTGAGTAAATCACCTTCCCCTCTCTTGATGCATGTAGGAAAGCTAGCTAGAGGTGTACTACTCCTTATAAAAAGAGCTTGGAGGCACAGTGAGGACGGTTACAGTTCAATTTTACCCTCGAACAGTTGACTAGATAGTTAGAGTCCGCCTCTGCTATCTCACGGTCCTCCACGAGTGCGGTTTTAAATCTTCGATCTCGGACACTTCGCGCTGATTCGGTTCGCTGTACGTTTCATACCGAAAATAAAGGTAAGTCAAATTTAAATACTAAAGTGACAAGTCTTTTTTCCTCTCAGTTCCAACGTGGACGTGTTTTTTTTTTTTTTGGAGTTCGAAATTCGGTATCGGTAAAATACCACGCTACGAGATTAAATAAAAGAATTATTCCTCACGTAAAGTCTAGGGCAATCACATTTACTCCAGATGGTACTGGTGGATCCTAGACCGGTCGCGAACTTAAACCATTTTACCCCCTTGCGTAACCTCTAGAGTGTAACTACCTTACTATTCAACACATTGCACCAGGTATTCTCGATAAATCCGAGGCGCACCGCGAACGAGTGCATCGCATTATTGCTCGACTACCGCGTCGATTTAATTAAAATGGCCATCCTCGCCCCCTTTCAAATACTCAGACAAGAAATGTAACTACCTTTTGGCCCCGCGTCCCACCTACGCGCCCAGTGCGAGTCCCGAGTTATTCAGCGAAAGCTTAGACTCGATAAATACGTTGCACCGACGTAACACTATAAAACAGCTATAATTACATATTTAATTTAGCTATAAATATAGCTACAAATTACAGCTGTAAATTTTTCTCAAATTTTAAATAAAAGTTGGTTTAAAACCTGATTCTTTGAAAAATTTTAGGTACTTTCATCTCTATGATAAGATCAAAACTAGGGGCATGAAGTATTTTTAAATAAGTGGAAATGAAAAAAAAAAAATCTTAAACAATTTCAAGTTTTTTTGTAATTGTTTTCAAAATATTTTAGATCCTCAGTTTTAATTTTATCACACTGATGATAAGGTCAGTATACAGTTATATACCTTTAAAAAAATCAAATTTTAAACCATTCTGTATTCAAAGTTTTAAAAATTTACAGCTGTAAAACATAGCTATATTGTACAGGTTAGTCAAATTATAGCTGTTTTATAGGTAATTATAGCTGTTTTATAGGTATTTATAGCTATACTTGTGACTATAATTTTAAGTGGTGTTGGCTCAGTGGTGAGCGTGATTATTACTAAGGCTGCGTATACATGGAGTATTGAACTTCCAGGACCAGCCCATAAGCCCGTGTGAGTGCGAGTGAGAAGCAAGAACATATTACTCTCTTTCTCGCACTCACAAGGGCACATGGGCTAGTCCTGGAAGTTCAAGACTCCATGTATACGCAGCCTCATACAACCCTGTTTTAGGGGTCGTGTGTTCGATTCCTGGTAATTGCAGATTTTTTCAAAAACTGTTCGCCGCAAAAAGTTTCAATGCAATCCCGACTGTATCGGGGCGGATTTTTCCGTGGAGTCTTCTGTCGAGGTAATTCCAAGATTTTTTCCTTGCCTCACAAGTCTTTGAGCCTGATGAATTGACTCATGGGTGGATGTGAAACAGTATTAGAACTATAGGTAGGGATTAGCAGATCTGATGCCAGGTGCCAGACAAGCATCGGTGAGGAGTGGACGTCCTGAAATACGGAGTCTTCTCCGAGGAGGAAAGGTTACACCGTGGTGGGTGGACCCGATGAACCATTGGTGCAGAGAGTGTCAGCTTAACTGGCAAGGTGTTCTACTTATACTATAACCGTGGTATGATTAGGTATAATATTAATTACAAGTTTGGAAATGCGTGCGGCAATACACATAGGTGGTGAGTGGGTGGCCCCAGTGACTCTAGTCCAATAGGTTCCATATTTATCATATTTTTGATGAAATATGTATATAGGTCAGCGGAGAGATCTGCTTCTGCAGCCAGTCAGCTATTGTAAATACACACACACACATGCGCGCTCGCGCGCGTTATCAGCCTTATAGGGTATCTGTCCCAATTAAGGACCCTTTAAGCTCAACTTTATTTTGTATCTAACGGTCAATAGAACTACACCTTGTATAATAACGTATAAGTCGTTTGATTCTTTTTTAACAACATAAAATTTTTTTTTTATCAAAAAGTTTTGTTGTTTTTATTTTAATGATGAAACAAGAAAAAAAAATTTTGTTCGTATTACGGGCCCCTCGATGGACTTTAAACCTATCGTGGACCCCCCTAATGCGGACCCTGCCCATTATGTGGATCCCCCAATTATAGACCCTGTCCATAATGTAAAAAAATATTTGTATGTAATTAAATAAGCATTTGAGATTTATTAATAACTACTTCTCACACTTTTAACAAAATATATGACTAGGCGCTTTTTGAGATAAGTTTTTAAGAACAAAGTTTTATGTCAAACTAATTTTGTGATAATTACTATTACTTTTTTAAATTATAATAATCTTATATTTTGTATGACTTTGTTATGGTTCTTTAGTCTTCTTGGTGCGTTTTTTAAGAGGTATTTTTTGTTGTTCTTTCTTTACTTTTAGAATGAAAACAACAGCTCAAAGTTATGAAGTTGAAGGTTATGTGTGCACTCAATACTGGCGGAATAAAGGATCCATAATAGAGACAGAGCTGATAATCATCGCTGTATTGTGGAACCTCTAATAATAATGTATATAAATATACTTTTTAGGAGTATATTTTGTTTTTATTATTTTTCTAAAACTCTTATTGATATATTAAACAATTTTTTGAATTCAAATAATACTCCTAATTTTTTATACAGCATTTCAAAAATATGAGTATCTTACGGTTTTCAACAAGGCATGATGAAGAAAATAGTCAAAAGCGTTGTGTAACTTTTTAATATATTATTTTTGTGATATAACATTATTTAAATGCTATTATTTGTCATTATTATGGTGAATTAGAGAGAAAATAACAACTTAAAAAATAATTTATTGTGCTATTGAAACACTTGTTTAACTTATTATTAATAATGTGATAATGGGTCCACGATAGGAACAAGGTTTATAATTGGGACAGATACCCCTACAGGGGCTCTATCACGACTTTCGATATCTCGCAAAAGTCAGCATTTTTTTCGATAATTTACATAAAATTATGGTTGTGCGCATGCGCAGTATAAGAATTATCGGAAAAAAAAACTGACTTTTGCGAGATATCGAAAGTCGTGATAGAGATAGAGCCCCTGATGAGCCCTGGCGTACTCTCGGAACGAAACATCTTTTTCTCTTGTAGACGATGCCTAATCTCTACGTGTGTATATATACATCAGGACCGAACCATCATTTTTCTGCTTTGTTTCATCAAAAATGTGCAAATGCTACTTTACGAATTTCTTGGCAATAATTTTCGCTCTTCGTTTTCAATAATTTTAGTAATTCAGACAAGGAAAACTCTTTTCGACTAGCTTTAGCGACGTCAAATTAAAAACTGCAATCGAGATAAGCCGGTACCGTAGAGCATATGCATGCTCTTAATAGAAAGACAGTTCTCATGGTTTGAGTAATAATTACTGTATGAGAATAGGCTTGAAGAAATGGGCTTGGAGTTTTAAATATAAGAATAATACTTATATCCTAAGAAATTATTTTATTATTATAAAATTCCGAAATGGCCATGCTAACGATAAGTATCAGCTTATGAAATTATTTAATATAATTAGTATTAAAAAAATGTATTTCGATGTATAGGGAAAAAAGAGTTTGTTAATGTTATTTATAAAACATAAATAAAACATAAATAAAAAGAAAATAAACTAGAATGATGAATCACGTTAACAAAAAAAATTTTCCAACAGTTGGAATCGATCCTCAGATAGCAAAACGAGAACAGTAGTGGCATAAGCCCTTACTACCTTAGCTATCGAAACTTCGAGGGAAGGAGATCTTAAAGTCACATGTGTTCATCGATAACCTCCGGGGCTTGTCCTACAGTTCATTACAATTATGATGAGGAAAAATAATTAGCCAGTGGTTATAGCTGAACTGTAATCCTTAAAAAAATTAGCCGAACATTTTTTCAAAATAATACTAGATTTCAAATTAAGTATTAACGTACGGAAAAAAAAAAAATGTTTTGATATCAAATTCTGTGCATATAATTATATGAGCATTTAGTTTTACGATTTAATCGAATGTAAGATTGATAGATAACATTCAAGCAAGAGCGAGAGAGCAATTAAGAGTCAGTTAAAAATATGTAGCATATACTCGGTTGCAGTCAAAAGAGAAAAACTCTTGTCATCGCTTGCTTTGGCTGTGCGCTCAGATATTTACTTAGCTATAGTCAACATTTCCACTCCTCTTTTCGTAGGCACACATTCGGTATACCCCTTCTACGTGTCGCCAAAATGTGCGCCTATATGCTCATTTCCACGCGAATCCACTTCTCTTCTTGTAGGCGCACGCTCTTCGATACGAGTCTCGCACTCTCAAAAAATGTGCGCCTTGGTTCGACAGCTGGCCGCTGCGGGTCGCCCCGATCAGTGGAAAAAAGTTGTCTCACGCCGTAGCATTGGCGTTAGCAATCTCTCTACTCATCTCTGCCAGCTGTTCTTTTTATACGAGACGCGTCTTGTTTATGAAATCGCTCTTAAAACTCGTTAAGCTTAAATTTATGATTTGAAGCTTAGCACAGTTTTCTCAAGACCCTAAATTATAACGATGTCTGAAAAAATTTGATTTTTTTTGGAGGAACGTTTTTACTTAAGAAAGTTAAGGTTTCTCGAATTTTTTGGAGGTCCTAGTATTATTATTGCTATCGTTTTTATTATTATTATTATTATTAATATTATTATTATTATTATTATTATTATTATTATTATTATTATTATAGTTATTATTAAAAAATCTTTTTTTAAACAATATTACAGACTAGATACAGCCCATTATAGATTACATTGAAATACCAAAGTAGTATACACAGCTGAACAATGAAAGACAAATATTTATGTACTTAAATTGATCAGTAGCAAGAGGTCGCACATATCTCTTTACGCTTGTATACTTTTTATTCTGAATCAAATCAATGTGTAAGTATGGAGTAAAAATGATACTATTTTAGCACTTTTAAGTTTTCAATAGATGTGCTTCTTTCACGGGTATCTAATAATTTGCATTTTCACAATGCATGGTGAATATCTCCTTCAGCCTTTTCACATTTACACTTTAAATTGTACGTACAATTTTTGTTTAATGTAACAAGGCTGCAAGAATGAACCAAGGAAACCTTGTACCATTAATATAATACATTCAAAAGTATGTACTTCCTTTGAATAATTCTATAATCAGGGAAAACGACCCAAGTACAGTGGATTAAAATTTTCGACTGTGTTAATTACATATTCCTTTATGTTTTTCGATGTAAATTAAAGTATTTTTAGAATATAGTTATCTGCAGCATCTTGTGTGATTAAAGGAAAATGTTATGATACTTTTTTTTAAATTAATTATTTTAGTGTTGATATCCATTGCTTGTATTACTGCGAATGGCTATAAAATCAGTCCCAGTTGCTGCGCCTTTAATTACTGCGTGGGTATCTCCTGTAAGATTTTCATTCTAAGGCTCACCAATTACTGCAAACGGCTACAAAGTTTTGTAGGTTAGATTCGTTACATACCATTTAAACAATTATGTATTGCATAATGTAAAATACAATTATGAAATAAACGTTAATAATGTCCAAACGTAATACAATGCCCGCGTACACAAATTTTCCAGTCTGTTTTTCTTATTTTGTATATTATTAATAAGTATACAGTAATTGGTGCCTGGGCCGTAATTGGCTTATTTATTTTAATTCCACTAAGAAGGCTCCATCGCTTACAGTGGTAGTCAATTTAGTGATGATTGATACGATGTCACTGTAGACAAAAGCTTACTTTTATGCTAGATGTATATGCTGCCTTAGGAAATATAGCAGGCGGTGTTTGTCACTGCACGCACTGGACGTAACTGCAGACTAAAATAGCATGTTAAGGTATTTTATCAATTTTTTCATGCAATAATTAAAAATTGGGCTACCAAACTAAGGGAGGTTGTTTATGAAGCTTTTATACACCTCCTTGCAAAATTTCAGATACGCTTATAGGATCGAATAATGAGAACGAGACGTTTGAAAATCGTTGTTGAGCACTCGTTTATCATGGGCTCTTATTGACGAATACAATTGTGACACCGGAAGTCATACAATTATTCTTTTGTAAAACTAGAAGTCGTCCTTTTCGTAACGGTGCGTTAAAAATTGTACCTCGTAGCACAAAATAAAAAGATATTTAATCACAAGTTTTATTCAGTGCAGGTTATGGATGTTCGTCTAAATTTACAGATATGGCCCGAAATTCAAACACCACTGCTAAAAATAATCAGCTGATTTGTCAGCTGATAAATCAACTGATTGATGCCAAATCGTCAGCTGATTTTTTGACAGTGCGAAAAAATACAAGTCCCAAGGAAAAATTTTTTTTTGGCCATCATTAAAATTATGCATTCTGGGACTTTTACAATAGAATGAGATAGGTGACGATTGTGATTTTGTCCCAAAACGCATTGTTTGAATGGACAAAAAAAATGTTTCCGTCGGGACTTGTATTTTGTCACACTGATGGGACTTAAGGTAGTTGTATCCCACGATATTGTCAATGCAGCAGATTCTATACTTTGGTATGTCATCTATCCCTCTCACACTTGTGCTAAAACATACTAACCTTTAGCAGCTTTTTCTGCACTTATGAATTTATTTCTTATCTCACAGACACCCTCAAGATGTTTCATAAAATTAAATAAGATCATTAACCATTTTTGAAATAAACAAAAAAAATGTCGTCAAAAGTTTACCATTATTTTGTGGGATATACGCAATTAAGGCCCAGGAAAACACATTTCTCCGTAAGGATCCATGTTAAAGTATGAAAACAGTGAATATCAAAATTTTGCTTTCCAGGAACCCTAGCCTTACAAAAATCTAATCGAGTTCTTAATAGACAATAATTTAGCTGTGTGGAAAGTTTTATTAAGATCTCATCATTATTTTTGTTTGGGATATAACTACCTTAAACTTAAAAAAAAAAATTTTCGCCTGCACTTGTTTTTTTCGCGATGATGGGAGATAATTTTTTTCAGCGCACGGAACTTGTTATTCTTGCCTTCAAAAACTTTTCAAACCTCTCAATTTTCACCTCTCTTATTATGTTATAAATATCTCATAACGCATGGTGCCGATAATGGCGAAAAAAAATTTTTCCGTCTACACTTGCATTTTTTGCAATGATAGGTCTTATATTTTTTCAGCAACCGAACTTATAATTTTTACTACTGAAAATTTTCCAAACCTCTTAATTATTACCTGTCTCATTCTACTGTAAATGTCTTAAAATGCAGATTTTTGATGTTCGTAAATGTATTTTTTTTTTTTGGGACTTGTATTTTTCGCACTGCCGGGACTTGTGATTTGTGCTATCGAAAATTTTCCAAACCTCTTAATTTTCACCTATCTTATTTTACTGTAAGTATCCTAAAACGTCTTGTTTGGATGATGGCAAAAAAAAATTTTTTTTTTCGGAACTTATATTTCGTCGCACTGATGGGACTTACACTTTTTCAGCGCACGGAACTTGTAATTTTTGCTATCGAAGAATTTTAAAAACTCACAAGTGTCACCTATCTCATTCTACTGCATAAGTCCCATAATGCATAGTTCTGATGATGGCCAAAAAAAAATTTTCCCTCGAGACTTGTATTTTTTCACACTAATGGGACTTGTAGTTTTTTGCACAGACAAAAAATCAGCTGACGATTTGGCATCAGAAATCAGCTGATTTATCAGCTGACAAATCAGCTGATTTTTTTTTAGCAGTGACATGAACGATCATATGATGTACCTTTCTATCGAAAATTCCCAATACAATTCTTTGGTTTATTTCTCTCTTGTAAATATATGCAATTTTACAATAATAACTTATTTAGTACTACTAATAATATTATATATTACTCCATGTAATAATTTGAAGTAAAGTATTGCCAGTAATGAGGAATAGTGTATAATGATACATGTTCAACACATTTATTTTCCTCTTTGCTTATAATTTATAAACGTTGTTACAATAGCTATAGTTGTGAAATGCTTATAGTCATAGTTGGGCTTCTAGTTATAAACATATACACACATCAGCAGCTCAGCAGACAACAAGAGTTTCCGGTCTGCACACACACTGCGAGTCACCGGCGAAACTTTTTTCATACTAATATAAATTAATAAACATATTATTTTACAACTTGAAGCGTGTCAAAAATTATCATTTTTTAGGTATTCATTTGTTTATAACATTCTTTTCTTTTTTTGTACGTCATATTGAGATTGACACGGCATGAACCACCTTAAGTCACCGGGTTTCCTAAACATGACAATCTCAACTTTACCCTTTCTGAGCAGTTTTTTGTAATTACATTTGTAACTCCACCTGTAAACACACTTGTAAATACATTTGGAAGGTCACTTGAAACTTTACTTGGAATTACTTATGGGGTTTTGGTTTGGGGAAGCCATCAGTAATTCCAAGTGGAATTTCAAGTGGTATTAAAAGTATCAATAATTATATTTGATTTGTTTTTATCGGCAAAAAAGGTTAAAAAAACAATTTAATACAAGTTCATTATCTTAATAGGAATTACCATGCGTATGGTAACACTAAAACAGAGGGATTTAATTAGTTTTAAGGAAAATAAAAAAAAACTACAAAATTAATTTTTCTAGAATTCAAGAAAAAATACTTGAACCCCTTTGTTTTAGTGTTACTATATGCATGGTAGCACTTGGTAAGTTCATGATATTGCATGAAATGCTTTTTTAAAACTTTTTTGCCCATAAAAAAAAACAAATTTAATTGTTACTTGTAATACCACTTGGAATTACTAATGGCTTCTCCAAACCAAAACCCCATAAGTAATTCCAAGTGAAATTTCAAGTGGAATTCTAAACGTACGAACAAGTGTGTTTACTGGTGGAGTTACAAATGTAATTACCAAAAACTGGTCAAAAGGGACGGTATTTACGAACATTACATTGCTTGTATATTCCATTTTGATAGTTTAATTGATCGCCAAAAGTTTGCATCAGGCCTTCAGCCATATGAGGCTGTGTTAAGCGAGCTCGAAAAAAGCTAACTTTGAATTGATTCATCTCGGAAGTTTGATCGCGAACCCACATAAATAAAGATATCATTGGATTCAGCGCTATCTGAACTTTAAAAATGTATCATTCAGAGTTCTTGTACATTCCATGATAGATAGCCTCTTCAATATGTATATTGTATAAGAGCGAAACTTTTGGTAACTTGTTGAGCTAATCTGATATAGTATATTACGTACGAGTTTGCAAGGCTTCGATTTACGAACGAGGAGGTTTACGGCATGAGCCGAAGGCGAGGGCCGTAACGAGGTTCGTAAAGAAGCCTTTTCGAACGAGTTTTGTATACTATTTTTCCACATGAGAACCCAAAATCAAGTGGCGAAATTGCTATTTTGAGGTTAGAAGGCGGAAACGTTTTATTACCTCTGACTCCTGAGCGAGATGGGATCCAACAAAAACAAAAAATTATGCATTTATTTTTTGGACAACGTATTTTCAAGTTTTTTTATTTATACGATCGACAAGTAGTTATGTTAAAGTACGTACTTTTTTTCAAACGGATTCATTTTCTTTTTTTCTTACTTTAAATGTAACATGTACTCAAAACTATTTATTCAATGATCTTTCTCAAGGTGTCACTTTTACCTCCATTTTCATAAAATTTTTATATTTATATGAAAAATCGTTATTATCAACAGTTTGCATTATAAAAATTAAGGCTAGCGTTAGAGTTTTTTTTTTATTCAATTCCTGACCTTAATATTAAGACATGATTACTTATTTCCAGTACTTTTTTAAAGCTCTTAATTTTTTCTTTGTATACTACAATGTCACACACAACAAAACGTATGTTTAATGTTTGTTCTTTTAACAAGATTTCACTTCATTTCTTTAATTTAGTCCAGGTCGTAATCTGGAATTCGTTAGAGAAAATATTTGGATTAAGTTTTTTTGCATTATATTATACAAAATTATCTCCTAAAAACGAATTTGCATATTGTCAAGTCCAACAGTTCGTCTGAAATTGTTTAAGCAATTTTTTAAAAAAAATTTTGCAAATTGTTTATTTTGACATGGAAAAATTTTTTTTACTATCTTTGGACTATAAACAAAAAAAGTATGTTGCAACTTTCATCTAAAGTTGATACTTTCTGAGATATCAAGTATTAAAGTTTGAAAAAATGCGGAAATAGTAGTTTTCCTACGAGTTTGAAAAGTCTTTGTTTGCGAACCGAGAGGTTTGCGGCCCGAGCCGAAGGCGAGGTCCGTAACGAGGTTCGTAAAGGAGACTTTTCGAACGAGTATCGGAAAACTGCTTTTTTGCCCGAGGAAGTACCAGCCTCCCAAAACCACCCGAGGGCGGAAATAGCTATTTTCATCTATGAAAAACGTTATGAAAAACCAACAATTTTCAAGTTGCCAAAGTTCTTAAATACTCTATAAACAACTTTGAGCATATTGCCTAAGCATTTTAGACTATTATTTTATTGTAACACCCCTTATTTTTTAACTCTGTTTTAGGCTCTCCAAAGTATATTACGAACGAGAGACGTGGACCTTCATGTATAGAAATACTTTTTCGTAGCTTTAGAGAACCTAAAACAGAGTTGGAAAAAAAAGGGTTACAATAAAATGAGAGTCTAAAACGCTTTGGAAATAAGTATGTTCAAAGATGTTTATAGAGTATTTAAGAACTTTGGCAACTTGAAAATTGTTGGTTTTTCGTAACGTTCTTTGTAGATGAAAATAGCTATTTTGGCATTTTTTCAAACTTAAATAATTAATATCTCAGAAAGTAACAACTTTAGATAAAAGTTACATCAGACTTTTTTTGTTTATAGTCTAAAGATAGTAAAAAAAATTTTCCGAGTCAAAATAAAAATTTTTGCAAATTTGTTGAAACAAATTGTTTAAACAATTTTGGACGAACTGTTGGACCTGGCAACATGCAAACTCGTTGTTGGGAGATAATTTTATATAAAATAATGCAAAAAAAAATGAATCCAAATATTTTCTCCAACGAATTTCATGTTATGACCCGGACTTATTTTTTAATATGCTAAGAAGAAAATAGTGGTTTTTTTTTTTTTTTTTTCATAGAGAAACTGATCTGATACTCTGCATCGTATTATATAGTGGTGCAATGGTGACGTGATCATAATGAAGCCGAGTAGCCAGTGGGGGAAAGAGGGAGCGCAACGTCCAACCGCAAGGGAAGAGATATACCCAAAGCAGTAACACAGGGAATAGAAGAGTGTTAATCAGATTGCCGCTGTTGCGCTGCCTCTGCTCATATAACTTACAGTGATGAGAGAAGGATTCACGGCTCAAACAGACGACCACAACGCAGGTTCATGCAAGAGAAAGTGCTTTAGACGCAGCAGTGTGGAATTCACTTGCGAACAGCAAATAAGCGTTGAGTTGAGAGCTTCTTTTCTTTCCCTGCTTTGGTCTAGACTGGTGCAGTTCAATAAAAAAAATTGTAAATTTTTACATACACTGAGACTACACTGTGAAACGATCAATCAGCCTACGAAGACTATTCTACATGCACGAGATCCCTTAAAGTTAAAGGTATATGGCTAATAAGTTGCCATTTGACCTTTTGACTTGGCAAAATACAATGATGATATAGTTATTGTCGTCAAACAGTGGAAGTCAGACCGGAGCAGTGCACTCGCTCCTCACCTCAGTTCACTCAACGTTAGTGCTGTCAGCCCCTTAAAGAAATCGTAAGTGTGCTGTACGTTTACGCGTGGACATACACGCGCGCGCGCACACACACACACACACACACGACAGACATACTTGTTGATATAGACCTACATACACATACGTACATACATGCATACATATATATCTGGATTAGTATATAAATATACGTAACGTGTCCTGCCTAGGCAGCATCCCTGGTTATCCCCTCGGTTATCCCAGTGATGTGTACATAAGTGCTCAGTGAATAAGCAATAAGACATCTGTTGATTTAGCTGTACTTCTACATTGTAGCACCAGTTAAGTGAGCAGAACAGCAGTGCTGTGCGTCTTGAAATATCATTAAGCACATCAGCGAGAACAAAAACAGCCAAGAGAAACAATTAAGCAATTTAAAACATACGATTATGTCAACAGCAGTTATGAGCAGTAGCCAAATCATGTTCGATTATTTTAAGGTAAGTTTTCCTGTACTTTTATTGATTTTTTCATTGGTTCTGTGAATGCTCTCGCTCCTGGCCCATACTACAACATCCCGTTCTCTTTCTGCTTTCACTTTTCTTGCACACGCGAGGAGCTTGCGTAATCGACGGACACTACTGCTACCGCTTTCTCTTTCCTCAACGTACGGACGCCGGTTGGCAAACACACCCGTTGTCCGAGATTTTTCGCTGAGCGAGTACCTAAGATGGCTGCGAAGCTGCATTGGTTAAGCACGTGCTCGTTTGCTCAGGTAGCCAAAACAAAGTAGAAAGAAAGAGAAAGCGGGAAGATCACTTCCATCTTAACCTCGACTACTCATCAATCCTCATTTTCCGCTTACTTTTACTCTCGTTGCTGCCCCCACTCACTATGTCTCCTGTTGACGCTTTCTCGCTAGAAAGGGAAGGGAATTTTTTGAGGTGAATCTCGATCTACGACTCCATTACATTTAATAAAGTACTAACCTACACAAAAATATTTGCACTGAAAGTTACAGGGTATATGTCAAATATAATCCAACGGCACTTATGCCAATTATAACGTACTTCAAAACATTAAGAAATATACTTAAAACAGGGTATGGGATAAATGATGAGCGAAAAGCATTAATGGTTTTTTCCTACTTTGAAATTTTTTTTAACCTTTGGACGTTTACTGTACCCTTAGTAGAAAAAATAGAGCTGGCATCTGGTGCGCATCCAACTAAAAAAATGACAATTAAAAGGCCTAGTGCTTACGGTTCAGACATGCACCATCAGGTACAAAATCTACTATATCAGTTCGTTAAAACTATATGCTGAAAATTTTGAAAAATAATACGTTTAATGGCATGTATATTATCAAAGTCCAAAAAATATTTCATCCACATCCCTGCAAGGTATTAGTTCATAGTCGATTTAAGAAAGTTCACTCGTACCCAACCTTTTTGACCCACAAGATCAGCTTTGTTGTAACCTGTATGACTATATATACAGATATAACGTGACGTACTAACAGTAGCTGTCCAGGGAGAATTATTTTATTCACTCATTTATTGCTCATTCCATAAGCCATAAATGTAGATGAGACTATAGTAACGTAATCACCAAGTTTTTAGCTATTTTCAAAAAAATTTCGAATCAAATCTTGAAGTCGATTATCTAGATATTGCAGGTTATGTATCAGAACAGTACTGATTCTCACAAGACTGCACGTTAAAAGTTCAAAAATAAAATTATCAATATCTCACTTTATAAGCTATACAGTGACTTGAAATTGTGATCAAAGGTTTTTCATACACTAATTCACCTATGTTTGACGTATTATCAATATATTGACGTTAATTCTCTTAGCAAGTAAACTTCCTTAAACTGCTTCTAAAAAATTCGATATGTTAAGAACTATCTCATCATTCAAAACTATGAACAAATAGTATTGTGAAATGTTGTAAGTTTAGTTGGTATATGTAGGTCAATATATATTTAGGTAGTACATGTTTCATGTTATCCAAATAAAGAACCTTGCTAGGCACACCTAAGTTTATAAGTCATAATGTTAAAGCAGTAATATGTGAAATGAGAAAAAAATAATATCACCATGAAATTTACCTTTTAACAAAAAAAAGTAAGATAAGTTTGGTGTACGTTGAACATTTTTGAAAATTTTCTGAGGCCCTTACACAGTGTTAATAACTTTTCTTCTTCCAACTACGTTAGCAGCCTCACCAAGTTGTCAAATTTGAATCTAGAGAAGTTAAATTTTTTTTTTTTTTTAGCACAGCATACTTATTCATATGATACTCAAACTATTACACTGTCTGAAAATCATACATAATTAAAGTGAAAATACACTGAGAAAAGTAGTGTTAAATAAAAGTATTACAACTGTACTAAAAATTACTATATTTTTAGGAAAGCTGAGCTATACTCACCTGATGACGCAGAATTATGACGTTCAAAATAAATTTTATTGTATTTTAAATAATTTTTATTATGCAGTAGCCCTACAAAAAATTATTTCACGGCATAATAAAAATTACGATGTCCAACATAGTGAAAATTGTTATCGTTAAATTTTTGCTACACAACATAGTAAATTTTATTATAATCGTTTTAAAACATACCACATTCTAAAGTAAGATTTGCTATGTGACATACTAAAATTTCTCATTCCACTGCATTACTATTAGGTGTAGTAAAAATTACTGTGTTTGAAAGTAATTTCGTACGACGTTTATAACTATATACGCCTATTAAGTTTCAAATTTAAGGGTATACGAATGTAAATATTAAGAGAAACATATAATTTGATTTATCATGGTTAAAAATTGATACATGCCGACACTTAATTTTGAATCGACTAACTACCCGTTGTTAATACCGTGGTCCACAGAAGAACTTTTCATTTTTTAACTTTATTGTGTGTATGATAAACAGTATACGTTCCCACATGTACTTTATCCATACTCGCGCGGACATCATGTATTGTGGTCCAGTGGCTGCGGAGCCTAACCAGGGATTAGTAGGGAGATTGCTGACTGCCATGCTACGGAGTGTGCCCACTTTTTTCCAGTGGTTCGAGCGCCCCACCGCGGCCAAGCAGCCGAACCAGGCGCACATTTTATTTTTATTTGAGAAGCATGGTAGGGGTATGAGAAGAGTGGATTCACGTGGAAATGTCCATATTGGCAGCTCTGCGAACTCCGCGAGCAACTTGCTAATTTCGACTTAAAAAAAATACCCAAAACTGTGGAATCGTTAGCAACGTTTGCAACCGCTTTGTAAAAAACTGTCGGATCAAGCAGTTTTGCAAAAAAAAATAAATTTGATACCGTCGTGCGAGAGACATAAAAAGTATCTCATCCACCCTTTGTAGTGTGTCTATACTATCAAAATTGATATCGATCGTTTGCAATTTAATTGTCGTTTATGTTGAACAGTTGCAAATTGTCATATTTTTATGTATAGCAGGTAAAATAATTATTTTTGTCGAATGTGGAATGTGCGATTTTTTCTCAATACAATAATACATAATACGTATTGCTGCGCATGCGCCGTGTATACAGTTCCACTAGCGATGGGATATAGTTCCGGCCAGATTTGGGAATTCTCTAGGACCCAACCTCTCTGACGTGGGAAATCACTAGATCAAAAAAAAATTAGTACCAAAGGTGACGCGCGAGATTCAAATAAGGTCCAATAACACAAGCATCCATCACCTGATGACCCGGGGCGCTCACTGGCCACTCTTTTAAATAAATAATTATTAATAACACCAGCGCCTATCACCTTTTGACCCGGGGCGCTTACTGGCAACTCTGTTAAATAAATTATTATTAGTAAATAACACAAGCGCCTATCACCTGATGACCCGGGGCGCTTACTGGCCACTCTGTTAAATAAATAATTATTGATAACACAAGCACCTATCACCTTTTGACCCGGGGCGCTTACTGGAAACTCTGTTAAATAAATAATTATTAATAAATAACACAAGCGCCTATCACCGTATTACCTGGGGCGCTAATTGCAAATCTAGTAAATAAATAATTATTAATAAGTATGTCAAGCACCTTCTTCCTGAGGATCCAGGACACTTGTTTGCAACACTATTAAATGATAAAAAGTTGATCGATAACACATTAATTATATCACAATTTTGATTGCCTATCTAGTACGACAAAGATCTTTTTAATTGGCGCTCTTGTAATTACTTGATAATTTATTATTCAATAGTAGCTAGTAAGCGCCCCGGGTCAAAAGGTGATAGGCGCTTGTGTTATTATTAATTGATTATTTAACAGAGTGGCCAGTAAGCGCCCCGGGTATTTAGGTGATAAGCGCTTGTGTTATTAATAATTATTTATTTAAAAGAGTGGCTAGTAAGCGCCGTGGGTCATCAGGTGACAGGCGCTGGTGTTATTAATAATTATTTATTTAAAAGAGTGGCCAGTGAGCGCCCCGGGTCATCAGGTGATGGATGCTTGTGTTATTGGACCTTATTTGAATCTCGCGCGTCACCTTTGGTACTAATTTTTTTTTGATCTAGTGATTTCCCACGTCAGAGAGGTTGGGTCCTAGAGAATTCCCAAATCTGGCCGGAACTATATCCCATCGCTAGTGGAACTGTATACACGGCGCATGCGCAGCAATACGTATTATGTATTATTGTATTGAGAAAAAATCGCACATTCCACATTCGACAAAAATAATTATTTTACCTGCTATACATAAAAATATGACAATTTGCAACTGTTCAACATAAACGACAATTAAATTGCAAACGATCGATATCAATTTTGATAGTATAGACACACTACAAAGGGTGGATGAGATACTTTTTATGTCTCTCGCACGACGGTATCAAATTTATTTTTTTTTGCAAAACTGCTTGATCCGACAGTTTTTTACAAAGCGGTTGCAAACGTTGCTAACGATTCCACAGTTTTGGGTATTTTTTTTAAGTCGAAATTAGCAAGTTGCTCGCGGAGTTCGCAGAGCTCATATTGGCGCATTTTGGAGACGCGTAGAAGGGGTATACTGAATGTGCGCATACTAGGAGAGGAGTGAAAATGTCAGCTATATAGCTGTATATATAGCTGAGCGCACAGCCAAAGCCAGCGACGACACGAGTTTTTTTCTTTTAAGAGTCTTTTGACTCTGCAACCGAGTACATGCTATGTATATATTGAGCTGACTTGCTCTCGCTCTGGCTTCAATGTTATCTATACATCTTATTTAATTAAATCGTGGAACTAAATGCTCATTAATTACATACACAGACTTTTGATTTCAATACATTATTTTTTAACTCTCCCGTACTTTTAACATTCCCAAATCCATTTATGTTTTTAAAAAATATGTAGCTTCAACTATTTTTTAAGGTTTTCAGTACATCTTTAACCACTAGTCTATTAATTTTACACATCCTAACTGCTGTAAACTGTAGGACAAGCCCCGGAGAATGTCCATGAACATTGTTTTGCATCTAAGGGTTCAAATCCACTCCATAGTAGATTTTTTTTTTATTTATTCAATTTATCATTTTGTCTTCATTTCTTTTATTAATGTTTCGTTGAAAAAATGTATCTATATACATACATATATATATGACGTCAACAGTTTTTTCGGATACATTAAAATAAATTAATATTGTTATTTTGATACTTCTTTTAGCAAGGCAATTTCATAATTTTATAATAATAAAATAACTTTTAAAGATTTTAACATAGTTTGTGTATTTTAAGACTCCTAAGAAATTATGAACATCCTTTTGACGACAAAAAAAGCCAAAAGCAGAAGAAAACTCATACTTTTACTACGATTATATCAAATATGATCATTACCAGTAAAGTACAACATAAATCCAATTATACGTGAATATTTATCTACGTACATATATTATATTTTTGAGCTTATATTTACGTTCCTTATTAATACTTTGTGGTTATTGCATTGACAAAATTCGTACTACATATATGTACAAACATGAAAGTAGCTTCTTTAGTCTTTATAAATAGTGCGTATTATAGATTAAAGAGTCTTACAGAGACTGATCAAAGCATTTTTCATTCAAGACATATTAGTTTTAACAACTTGTAACTCAGAGTATGGATTAAAAAAAAGTTGTATTTTGTATAAACAATTAATTTTTTTACCTGAAATAAATTGTTACTGTAATTTTTCCGAAGTAGCTACCAAAATTTTTTGACAGTGCGTAAACCATATACAGTTAACAAAAATTTATACATATATATATATACTGACACTATATATATTCTTATATACATTTGTAGTGCAAAATCTTTAAAAAATCTACAGTTTCCTGAAAAAATCGACCAATTATTTATTTTAGTTTTCCATTTTATTCCTAAAATCGTGAAGTATTCAAACTACTATTGTTTACTGTATTTAAGTGTTTACTTCTTTATGATAAATTAATTCAGCTATGATTCTCTAAAACTAATGTGTAGAGCTATGAAAAAGGCATTTTAAAGATTTTAAAGTTAAGCTACTCGTCGTGAGAGTTCCGCGAACTTTTTAATAAAAGCAACCTATGCCACGTGGTTGAAGATACCGATAAGACGACTGTTACTATAACTACGAAAAAAAAAAAAAATTAGCTGCCTTGCGTTGTATGGCTAGAGGTGTTTTTTGATGGTCTATCTTATCAACTACCAACAATCGAATAAATGTATGCAAATCATTGTGTGTTGCATACAATATAAAATTAATTGATCGATTGCGATAATTAAAAGAGCAATTTAAATTGTGAAGTTTTAATATTTTGAACAGTTATTCATCTATAAAATACATATAGTGCCAATATATATATATATATTTTTGTTAACTGTACATGGTTTACGCACTGTCAAAAAATTTTGGTAACTATTTCGGAAAAATTACAATAACAATTTATTATTGGTAAAAAAATTAATTGTTTATACAAAATACAACTTTTTTTTTAACCCATACTCTGAGTTACAAGTCGTTGAAACTAATATGTCTTAAATGAAAAATGCTTTGATCAGTTTCTGTCAGACTCTTTAATCTAAAATACGCACTATTTATAAAGACTAAAGAAGCTACTTTCATGTTTGTACATATATGTAGTACGAATTTTGTCAATGCAATAACCACAAAGTATTAATAAGGAATGTAAATATAAGCTCAAAAATATAATATATGTACGTAGATAAATATTCACGTATAATTGGATTTATGTTGTACTTTACTGGTAATGATCATATTTGATATAATCGTAGTAAAAATATGAGTTTTCTTCTGCTTTCGGCTTTTTTTGTCGTGAAAAGGATGTTCTTAATTTCTTAGGAGTTTTAAAATACACAAACTATGTTAAAATCCTTAAAAGTTATTTTATTACTATTAAATTATGGAATTGCCTTGCTAAAAGAAGTATCAAAATAACAATTCTAATTTATTTTGATGTATCCAAAAAAAAATGTTTACATCATGTACATATATATATATATATATATATATATATATATATATATATATATATATATATATATATATATATATATACATATTTTTTTTAACGAAACATAAATAAAAGAAATGGAAAAAAATAATAAATTGAATAAAAAAAAAAAAAATCTACCATTAAGTGGATTTGATCCCTTAGGTGCAAAACAATCTACAAAGAGGCAGAAGCCTTATCCATCGTAGCTATCCGAAGAACATGTGATATCTCTTTTGAAGTCACATATGTTTATGGACATTCTCCGGGGCTTGTCCTACAGTTTACAGCAGTTAGGATGTGTAAAATTAATAGACTAGTGGTTAAAGATGTACTGAAAACCTTAAAAAATAGTTGAAGCTACATATTTTTTAAAAACATAAATGGATTTGGGAATGTTAAAAGTACGGGAGAGTTAAAAAATAATGTATTGAAAGCTTGTTCTATTAATGATGTTCTGTTAAAAATAAATCCTGAAGACTACAAAATGTATTCATAACCACTGAGATATTGAATTTAAGCTTGCTTGATGTGATATATCATTCCTTTTTCTAAAGTCGAAAAAATTCTTTCATCAACAAACGATGAAATCAGATTTATTACATTTGAGATAAACTAAAAAAGTACTTTAGTCAAAGCTAATCAATTGAATTATTGCAATCATTTACTAACACACTTCAAATATATGTACCCTCGTATGTACCTGAACATTGTAATTTGTGATTAATAATAAGAAAAGCCAATAACATTCTGAAAAATTGCAGTAAGACTTGAAAAACTATTTTTCGTCAGTAATTATGGATTTTTTACATTATTTCATGATAGGAGGCTTTACTACAGAAGAATAGGTACTTCTTTGGGTACATTATTTTAGAATAAGATACCATAGTCTCTAAAAGGCTAAAAGAATGCTTAAAAAATGTTTATTTAATACAGATCTAACTCACCTGACCTTTTATTTTTGTTATTTAGTAAATTTTATTGACGCATCATTACTTTTTTAGAAAATACCATTTTTTATGTATTCGAAAGAAATTGAATCAATTAAATAAAGCTTACATAAAAAATAATTCTTGATAAATGAAAGACTATATGTGTCCAGAAAGGTAGTTGTTATGTATTATGATAATCCTATTAATCTATACTAAAAGCTGTTAGTAGATATTCACAAGATCTACGCTAAGTTGATTTGTTTAAAGCGTATATAGTTTTGCATAACCAAACACATAATCAGAAGTTTTCTAGTTCATAGTATTATAAAACTACTTTTTTCAAACTATGTTGATCACTTTCTTTTACAAGCAAATTCTTATACTTTAATGTAAAAGTTGAATTATTTTCTTAATAAAACAATTTTGAAACAGAAGAATTCTTAACCAAATTATGTTTATGTTATGACTGATATGTAACATTTAAGAACCCTAATGGGTAATTTATTCGATATTTGTATTATTACAACTTGTATTAATTTTTTTTTTTTTTTTTTATATCGGGTTACCGCGACAGCCTATTGGCCCAGTCGCCGGGGCCACCCACTCACCACCTATGTGTGGGGGTGTATTGCCACACCCATTAAATCTTCTCTTTAATTGATACCATACAAATCATACCATATGCACAGTGGAAGTATCTTCGGTGTAACACACCTTGTCAGTTAAGCTGACACTCTCTGCACCGGAGGGAAGTGCATCGGGTCAACTCGCCACTGTGTAGCCTGGGTCCGAAGCATCGGATCCAGGCTAATTAGCATCCCCGGAGAAGCCCCATGTTTCAGGGGCCACTCCTCGCTGGTAAGGCCGGCGATCCCTGCCTGGCATCGGGCCCGCTAATCCCTACCTATTAAGCCCTAACACTGTTTCGCATTCACCCAGGCCCGAAGACCTGTGGAGCAAGGAAAAAACCCTGGAATTACTCTGAAGGAAAATTTCACGGAAAAACCTGCCCCGAAACAGCCGGGGTTACATAGGAACTTTTTCCGGTGAAAACAGTTTTTGAAAAAATCTGCACTTACCGGGAATCGAACCCACGACCCCTAGAACAGCGTTGTATCAGTAGCAAGCACGCTTACCACTGAGCTAACGCCGCTCTATAACTTGTATTAATTGATAGGATTATTCATATTAAGGTGGCTTGGGCGGTTGGTAGCGTATTTAGGGTAGAGAGCTATAAGGGCCTCTAAAAAATCAACGCTTTTCAACGGCCAATTTTTCAATAAATATACTCATTTCGATAAAACCAAAGTACAAGACAAAGAAATTGCCGAAAAGTAGGGTAACTGTGGGTATTACTGGCACTGCTCCAATTACTGGCAGTCCATAGAAATAAATACATACAAAATTATTTTATAATGATGAATATACAAAAAAAAATTTTTTCGTAAAGTAAATAACTGCACAAATATTATTCAATCGCATATAAGTACGAAACATAAATTTTAATTATTTTATCAATGATATCATAGACAGGTCTGTGATTCTCTCCCAAAAAATTAAATTTTACAGCAAAAAGCGACTTGCTTTCAATGGTATTTTTATTAATAAACATGGCAAAATCACATAAGAAACAATTTATTGAATTAAGAAAAACCTCAATTTTTCGATAAATGCAAAGAAAATTAATTTTGAATGTTTTTTCTTTTTTAAATATTGATGCCAGTATTTGGTACAATATTTGTCGCTACTGTTGAATTACTGGCAGTGATTCGGTAAGGTACAGCAATCTAACCTAACAAAATCATCAACCACTAAAGCCTCTTGCTCAGTATTTGACTTGGCCTTCTGAAGATATTTTTCAATCAGTAATCAAAAAGAAGAGTATAACTAAAACTCCATCAGTTATATCAGATCTTCTGTGGCAAAAAATCAGTAAAGAAAAAAAAAATAAAGTTGTTAAATTGGAAACAGCAGCAGAAAAAAAAATGAGATCAGAGAGAAACAAAAATGTTTTAAATAAAAAGAGAAAACGACATATTAATCAAGCAAGAAAAAAATTTTATAAAACAACAAACTAGAATCGAAAAAAAAGGCCCAACTTGTTACACACCTAAAAAAATTAATGAAATTGAACAAAAAAATAAATCCCGAGAAGAAATTTTAGAGAAGATAAAATTACAAAAAGATTTGTAGAACCAAATAAGCGAATTGCAAACAAAATTAAAACACATTGATAGCTAAATCTTATTACTTTTTTTCAATTATCATAGATTTTATTAGATTAAGTAGATTTTATTTGATATTTGATTTTAAACCTTATACTTATTATCAGTTGTAATAATGACAGTGACAGTGACAGTGACAGATATAAACCTGTTCATATCTTGAAAAGGAAGCAAGATAGACCAAAAGTGACGATCTTGACATATTTATCGATGGAAAAAAACCTCATGATACACAAAAAGAGTTAACCCTACTTTGTAGCGCTATTGCTGCTTCTGCTGCTGGTGCTCAGAAGTAAACAAATAGCTCAAAGTAAGGTTAACGGCACTCCGTATACGTTCAAAACGCTGTTTCAATCTTCATAAACGAATTCACCAAAGGAAAAAAATAACTACGTAACTCTCTTAATGTCAGTAACATGGAATTAACAACCTTTTTAAGCTCAATATCTTTTTATGAGCGAAAAAAAAATAAAAACAAGATTCCTCCCGTAAGACCTGTTTTATTTCTCCTCTATATTAGTCATGTATATATTGAGGTCACGTGGTAGAGGCATAATCCCAATACAAGATTGTAAAAAAATTTCGTTATATTATACGTGGAAACATTTATCACA
Organism: Copidosoma floridanum; assembly: GCF_036245765.1. Taxonomy (NCBI): domain Eukaryota; kingdom Metazoa; phylum Arthropoda; class Insecta; order Hymenoptera; family Encyrtidae; genus Copidosoma; species Copidosoma floridanum. The sequence continues at coordinate 1,432,804 of NW_028321890.1, read as the reverse complement.
TATCTTATTTTCAATGCCATAGTACGTATGGAATATTACGAAAAAAATGTTTATTGCAACTCTGCCATTGTAGTACTATGGGACACATGAATCAGCACCTTGGAGGTATAAGAATAGTGGGAAAAAGCACTATACTAGCCCATTAGCGTCAGCGACAGCATAATTAAGTGTAATGGGGCATCTGTCCTTGTTGCCAAAGCCACGTTATTGGCTACTTCTTCGTCCTGAACCCTACAGTTGATTTAATCTCATGTAGGACTCGACCAATAACATAACTGCCAGTCTGCTGTCGCATATCACGCCCCCTTTTCTCCTCTATTCTTATACCTTTATAATCAGCACTTATTTTGACTTTCACTTTACTGAGTTTTTTCTTAATTAAATTAAATTCTTTGTTAAGATATGTTCTTTTTTCATGAACTTAGGTATTCCTAAATATATTTAAAAACAGAGATCAGTATTTTTAATGCGGATTTTTTATTTATAACCATGTCTCAATATATGTACATCTAAAATTTGAAGATACAGTTAATGGTACAGCATAATGCATGTACCGTATTTACGTAAACTTTATATTTATACCTTCAGCCCGATAAATGAGACACAGCAAAGTTATTGTTTTTACTTGCAAATCTTTTATTCTGTTATGTCAAAGTAAATACAGTGTATTTTAATCAATTTTGAAGTTATTGTAATTGATATCCAGCTTCATAGTAAGTTAATTATTGGCATGTAGTAATAAATCGTCCACATAACCTCAAAAGTAAGCAGTCATAGAACTCTTTATTTTGTAATTACCTACTTAATTAACAATATTTATTGAAAAGTTGAAAAGTGAAAAAAAAGAAGAGAGAAAAGACTGACAGAAAAATAGAAAAAAAGTAGCCTTAAAGGTGTAAATAAAGTTAAATGTATGAAAAACAAATTTATTCTACAAATTTTTTAGTTTATGATTTTTTTCACTCCAAACAATTTTTTAATATCCACGATGTATTTTATTACAGTAATTAGTTTATCGCACACTTTTTACGTTCAGATAATTAGACTATACAATCGACTTATTGATTTGAAATCCTCAATTCTATTGTTTTATTGTAACTTTTACTTTATTATATGGTGTGTATTGATTTTATTTTATAAAAAGAAGGGAGAAAAAAAAACAATTACTAGAGATAAAAAAAGTAGAAGAGGCTTAAAAAAGTTACAAGAACAAATCAAAGATATTAAAAAAAGAATTAAATAAGAAAAGTAGGTATAACAAGATTAATAGATTTTGTTCTCTTAATATTTTGTTGTTTGTCAAAATTTAAAGTTTATTGTCGTGCAGAATACTGTTTATTTATTTAAATTCTAATGTAAATTATATAGATAAATGAATCAAGTTTGAATATCACTAAGAATTATTAGTATTTCCGACAATTATTTGAAATCTTTATTTTAATTTTCCTTTGAGCTTATTTTATTAAATTATAGAAGATTGTGATTTTGTGGAATGAACTTTTTTATATTATTCAACTTATTATTAATTTTTAGTAGATACAACAAATTTTTTTATCACGGTAGGTTAAATATAACAGTTTTTGTATGTCCCATAAACTGGGACTAACGAAGTGGGACAACTGGGCCATCCTATTTTTTGATGTGCCATTAATCGGTACCTCATATTTTTCTCCATTATTTGAAATTAAATTATTACTGCTATCTTATTTATACACTAAAATTAATTTTTTATTGCCAAAACACGTCATTTTATATTATAATACAAAAAATGTCCCACTTATACGTATTTTTTAGTTTTGAATAGCTTAATTTACTTTTTAGTACGCTTAACCCTGTCTCACAATAGGGACATTTACCTTACTCCCTTCAAAGAAAGCCATTCTTGCTTAATATATATATGTTAAGAATTATTATATTAATAAATGAAGCAGTCAAATAAAGTCAACCCTTTTTTTCTTCAGTTAACCTCATTTAACCTCATGTATAAATATCCAATTTGTGGCTACATGAACTCTATTTTTTGTGTATGTTATAAAGTTCAGTGAGAAACTATGAGAGAATGGAACTTAAATCTCCAAAAAAATTTCAGCAGGTTAGAAAAAAAATTAAACAAAATAAACGGTAAACTTGTAAAAGAAAAAAAAATGCTCAGAGTTACACGTATCTGGACATGTTCCTCACCAAGCACGTAAAAAATATTTTTTTTTCTATAAGCTAAAAATAAGACACAAGAGAACAAGTGGGTCGATTGTAAATAGGGGAGAAAATTATGTAAAATAAAATTTTTTATTACGTTTATAAATATTTTTGTTAATGAGAAAATAGTTTAACAGTGTACAGTTCTTCAGGTCACCCTAGGTATCTTGAGCAGGTTTTTGTGCAGGTTCATACATAGTGGAAGTGGCTCCATTTTCTCTTGAAATGAAAGCGAATGATCTGTAGAAAGAAAAAAAAACTGTTTTTATTCTCTCTAGTGACCGTATGAAATCATGGCTGGCTTGCTTCCACTATGTAAAATATCGATATGTGGCTCAGCTCTCTGTTGGTGGTAGGCGATCAACTGGAGGGGTCTAAGGAGGGAGTTTCCAACAATTAATCACCATGCAGAAGGCAGCATGGCGCTCGGTTTGCCTAAACCCACGATTCACTCCCTCACTCATCTAGCAACAGTGTGATTGAGCAATATTGTGTGTGTCTGTATACATGTATATAGGTATAGGCTATAAGTACATCAGGCAAGCCGAGCGCCATGCTGCACTCTGGTGATCAATTTTTTGATACTCCCTCGTTGCGGGCTTTGATATACGCAACAAGGTTCAAAATTAATCGTTCGTTACATTTTCGTCAAATTTTGGTATGCATGTGACCATCAATCTCGAACCTTATTACGTTATATCGAAATACGCAATTAGACCCCTGCTCAAGTGCGAATTATCAGTAACTTAAACTTTCACTTGTAAAAAAAATGTTGATCGGTTGACTTAAGAAAAATGTTCTTCTGCAAGGTAAATATTCAAGAAGAAATCATCTGGCTGAGGCTAAAGTTAAAAAAGTAATTGGGGTAGCTGCTGCGAGTAAAAAAGTAAAAACGTTTCCTGACTTCTGTTGTCCCTGGAATAAACTTTTTTTTTTAATTTATGTTTATTTATTAACATTTCGTTTGATCATTAAGATTTAGAGTTATTATCAATACCTATCGATTTTAACAAATTAGATCTCGATTCTATCAATCATAAAAAAATTTAAAATCGAAATTTCAACTTAGTAATTTTGCAACAAGCCTCTATTTTTGAGTTTTGCCATCAGATCTTACGCACCTTATTAGGCATAAAAAGTCATACTCTACTCTTATACCCTTACACTCCTTGATATATTTTGGAAGCATTCGTGAAACTAATGATTGTCATGAATACATACAGCGACGTTCGTAGCTCATTCTGCAGATATACAACTTACAAAACTATAGCTGGTGTATTACTTTCGTTAAATATATAGCATAAGAAAAATAATAAATAATCGGTTCAACATAAAAATAAGTTCTTATGGTCCTCATGCCGTTAGCACATTCGCAATACCTTATTATTTCACAACTACCAATAGAGTAAGACGCCACAGTGCATTTCAAATTTTTGTCAAATTTTCACAAAATTTTTTATTAAAATTCAAAATTATAGGTTATACACGGATGTAGAATTTCTAACTGTAGCATAACTTGCACAGCTATTTGTTAACGCACACTCTAATATTAAAGAATTGGAAAATACTCTTTGCTTTAAAGAACATAACAAAATTTTTATCATCATCAATTTCATGAGCATTTACATCTATCTCTGACTCAGAAGCAGAGCTAATATCAGTACTGTCCTGATTTTTTTTATTAGCAGATGGAGACGACAATAACTAATAGCATCTGTTAATAAGGATTTTAGCTGTTTAGCTAATCGTTTTTTACTAATAAAGATGCATGGGTCAGAAGCTACCAAAAATCTTTTGAACACATCCTGCATTGTTTTTTGACGAAAGTTTTTTCTAGCAAAACTCAGGCAATGGAATGAATAAAGTTTATTGTAGGCCTCTTGTGTATTTTATAATATTTGACTGATAGGCAAAACTGAATCTTCAATGATTTCTGGGTCATAAATTAGTAGCTTATGCACTTAAGTTGGACTGTAATACGAATCATACTTTTCTAAAATCATTCGAACTTCACAGCATACTGTCTAAAACTGCCCCAATTAATATCATGTCCGCTTGATGTGGCTTGCAGTATGATGTAACAATGATGTATTATATCCTATTCCGTATCAATGTATCAATTGTAGTTATTTTTACAGATTGTTCATACTTTAAAAAAAAAGACGAGGCGGTATTACCACCGTTTGATGTTCCACTCCCACCTTTCAGTTCATCAACATTCAAGCCTATACTTCAAGAACAAATCATTTAACATACACGATGTTCCCGTCAACAGTAGTTTCAAACAGATTCAGATCATGTATCTGGTTTTCGACGTCATTAGTTGTCTGTTTGGTTAAGCCATCTGATTCTTTTGCACATTCAGATTTAATTGGCCGAAAAAATCTTGGGTGATGACAGCCTTAGATTTTTTCAGACTACTGTATTTTTCTACGTCGTAGAGTCTCTGTGTACCAGTAGCAATGAGATGAAAGAGGTGAAAAAAATACTTTAGTCACCAACATCGTCTTCATCGAGCTTGTGCTTATATTCACTATGTTCCGAATTACCATCACAACGCCCTTTAACTATAAAAGTTGAATTTTTTAGTTGTTTTCCAGATAAATATTTCATAACTTCTATTTGATGAAGAATATAGTACAATGCGGTCAATCGTATATTTAAATAGAAAGTGAAATTCAACCACTTTATTTTCAGTATAAAATAAACCTAAAGCTGGATAATATTGTAATTCTGCTTTCTGTATCTTTTTGGCAAGGATCCAGATCTCCACCTTAAATTCTTACATATTGCAGTCATCACATGTTTTTTAATAAAAATTTAGGTTCAACACACTGAAACAGAGACAATAATATGTTTTGCACAAAAAAGATGAACACAACATTAGTTTAACACCAACATAAATTACTCAACACATTTATAGTCTATTGTGTACGAGTACAATTAAGTTCTATACAGTGTAGAAGTACGATTTACGTAGTAAAGTTTGGATTGCACAAAAAAAAATTTGCGTCGACTTAATATTTGTGTACACAATTATTGCTAGTTGTGTAAGAGCACAAACAGGTTCCATACAAGTATTGATTCGTTCTACACAGACTTAGATTTTTTAAGATATCTAACGAAATGGTTAATATATGTTCTTTCTTCTCATTTCATGTAGAAAATACATTATGTGATTTTTTTTTACATCACTAAGGGGCTCCGTCAGTTGTGCGATTTTACAGTGGATTGAAGGACAGTGCGGTGGATAGCCGCCATTTATAGCACATGTCAGTGGCGGTCAATTTGAAATAGTAAATAACATTTCACATCCCACCACCACTCCATTCTACAATCGCGCTTTCGCTGCACTAAGCAAGTGCGTGGGGGCAGCGCAATTATAGAAAATGCCCTACAATGACTGAGGCACAGAACTGTATATCTATATACAATGGAAAATTGTGGGAGGTGCTGAAAATAGCGGAACCAATCAGTACCACGTGACCCTATCCGTCGCACTGTCCCTCGACCCACTATATATATGGTTTGAGAGTAAACCATTACTTTTTTTTTAAAAGTTTTTTCTGTGGTTTAAAGGTTCTTATAGCATACGCAGTGCTTAATTCATATATAGCACCCACCTAATTGTTGACATAAGTAAGCACTTTATTAAACCAGCTGAAGAGAGGTGATAGTAAAATAGTTTGAGAGTCGTATTTTCTACTGAATGTATGGTAAATAATGAGCATCAATAAAATGGTAATACAATAAAAACGTGTGAATTATTTACACGTGAATATTTTTTCCATTTTACATACAGTTTAAAAGAAACTTTAAAAGTACTTATTTCTCTTTCTTGTATGATAAAATTATCCTTGATTTTTTCTGCACATGAGCATTTTGCAGCTGCTGATAATTACTTTGACAAAATCCAAGTTTAATAAACAATGACAAAGCTTCATTATTAGTGAAAAATTCCAATGATTTTCTGTATTACGAAGCTTTTGTATAAAGCTGTAGAAAAACTCCCTTCAGAAATATCACACACAACTTTTCCAAAATCGGTATTACTTTCAGATTGTAATTTACTTATTGCTGAGTATAGGAGAGCTTCAGTTAATACATTCACTCGTGACTCTTCTGTTTTCCTGCATTTACTTGGTTCAGAAGAGACTGAGAAACTGAGCTCTCGCTGACCTGCAGTGGAATTTTTCATCATCATTTTTTTTTTTTTTTTTTTTAATTCTTTATCATTCCCTTCCTTTTTTTGGTTTTCTTTTTTCAGTTCAATGAATTGTCGTAACCAATCATAATTTAAAAAGAAAAAATTTTTTTTCTATTCCTTCACTTACATCCTATTTTAATCTTATTTTATGCATTTGATCTGATATTTTCTTTTTTTTATCAAGTTATAAATGATACCTTAAACTCTTACTTTCCAATAAAATTGTTTCCACTTTAGCTTAAACTCCCTTTATATCATTCTTTAAAATTTTTGTTATTTCTTTGAATAATTTCAGCCTTGTAAAGTCACATTACGTCTTATTACTGAAATGTACAAAATAAGAATAAATTTTTTGATAATCTTAAAATTATGTTGATAATTGAAACAAAAATTAATATCTAGAATAAATTTAATAAAATATCATATTTTTAGATTTAGTTTTGAGTGTCATTCTATGTATGTTACTAGATAACTCTATTCCACACTTCTTTCATTAAATGTATCAGACATCTTCTAGGATGCAAGGTTTAATGCAACTCATATCCATGCAAGCAAGAAGAAAAAATTAATATGTTGTTACTTGTACTAAAGTTTGATAAATAAAATATCAATATTTGAATTATCTGTTAAACAAATGATAGTAACATATAGAATGTATGCTTAGTGCTTAGTGCATGCGTATACACACAGGTGCGTAGAGTTGCCATGTGCAGGATCTGAACACAACTATTAACACTCACGCGCATAAACAAACCCACACACTCAAGAAGACATAAAACTTCTACAGAAAGGTACGTTCATACTATGAGTAGATCCTTTGTTTACTGTATAGGCTCTGCCTCTTCTCTGCCTTTCTCTTTTTATTTTATCCTCCTTCTTTCTAGAATTCTGTACATGTAGTTCTCACTTTCTCTTTCGATGATTTTTTTCTATTAATTTTAGTATTTTCATACTTCCTTTCTTTAACTTTTTATTAATCGTTTTATCTGTGTTATCAAATATTCAATTATTTTATACCAAAAGTTGCATAAAAACTAAAATAGCAGATGGTAGCAGCTAAATATTCTTTTATTCAGTATCTAATACTTTTCTAAGTGACCTCTCATAGGTTTTAAGGCAGCATACTATGGTATTTTATTACTATATGGTTTAAAAACTCAAATTTTACATTTAAAAAACGCGAAAAATATATCCTTAAACTTCTACTGCTAAGAATTTTTTGTTACGGTATTGAAATTTACTTAAGTTTTTACGTATTTTACTAAACTGTAGACGTAGATTTCGTTTGGTTTTGTTCGATTTTCTTTACTTCAAGAACTTTTATACATGTATAACTTTTCCTGTGTATCTATAGTAGGTATGTTCAGGGACCGAGATTGGGCGTACGCCGTCAACCCGCGCTCGCCTGCGCTCGCCCGAACTCGACCAAAGAACGAGCGTTCTTTCGTCAAGTTCGGGCGACCCCCGTTAACTATCTTAGAGCATATACATATGGAGGAAGCACGTAATGGGATAACGTGTAGGCCATTGAAGAGAGAGAAAGCAGTAGGTTTGGGGTACCCCACTTTTTAACCCTTTTCTCCTTGTTCGCTCGCGATTGGCTGTCCGTTGACTCTATGTATAGGTATAGTAGTATTTCACTCTGAGTAAGTGGCGTCTGCTCATAATGTTTACATTAAGTCGAGTCAAAAGTTTAATTATTGTAAGTATCACAGTGAATAGACAATATAAGCGTGATTTTTAATGATACTAGTCTAACATTTTTTCGAAGCCCACAAGTATAAAAGTATATTGGTTTAAAATGATGACTGCAAATAAAAGAGTTGTTCATCATTTTTTTTGACAACGAATAGCTAGACTATTTGCCCACTGCTCTCTTCTCTTTTCATCTTTGCCAGCACTAAAATATTCTACATATAAAAACATATATTTCATATGCAACTCTATTTTTCTATAAAGTATAATACTAAAACTTCTGAAGAAAGTGTACATAAGTATTTACCTGTGAAAGGTTATATTTTTAGCTGCTAAGTCGTAACTTTTGAGTTTACACGTTGGCACGCAATACGTTTTCATGTTATTTTTTTTAACCAAAACTTTTTCAAACTCACGCTTATATTAGCTATTCACTGTGATACTGACATTAATTAAACTTTTGACTCGACTGATGTAAATATCATGAGCAAACGGCACTTACTCAAGGTGAAATACTACTAAGGTAAACGTACCTATTATGGGCCATTTGACGATTGAGCCGTATTTCTTAACTATTAAAATTATTTTTATGTACTAAATAAAATAAATAAAAATACTCACATCGCAGAGGAATAAATGGAATGTAGACGTCTAATCACGCAAATAATACTTACAATTTTTATTGTTTTCAAAAAATATACATTATATGAATATAACATTATAAATAGCTTGAAGCTTGTAGATTCCATTAGCGATCTTAGATTTGTTTGTAATATTATAATTATTTTTAAAAAGTAGTGGCCCAACTTATATCCATAATTTTTGTTTGATGTACTTATTATGAGTCGGTAAAAGTAGAGTGGCCCTAATGTTTTATCACACAGTCAGTCTTCGTACGTATTATGGGCCACTAATTTTGATCATTGTTTTTATGTTTGATTTATATTTATTTAAACAATGTTTCTTGTTACAAAAATTTAGTGCTTATAAAAACAATAGTGTCTCTAAAACCATGGGTAAGTAATAATACTATTAACATCATAATGTGTTTACAAAAAGTTAACCTTAAAATTCAACAAAACAAAAAATATGTTTACAAATTTTCATACTCTTTTAGGTAAAACGAGTCATAATAAGTCAAAACCAAAGAAAAAAGTGATAAAAACAAAAACAAAAAAACAGAGTAGAAAAAATTATTCTAAAGAATCACTTTCAAACGCTTTGAAAGCGGTGCAAAATGGAACTACAGTCAGGTTGGCAGCTAAAAATTTTAGAGTTCTTCGTACAACTTTGGCCAGAAAAATATGCTTTCCTGGAAAATTTAACAGTTTAAGTGGACCACCTACTGTTTTTTCAAAGAAAGCAGAAGATGATATTGTGAATGCTATTATTTACAAAGCTGAGAGAGGAAATCCAATGTCAAAAGATGAATTGTTAGATTCTGTGCAACAGTATGTCCGAGCTTAATGTTTAGACACTCCCTTTACTAATGGCAGACCAGGACGACGTTGGATGGAAGGTTTTTTTAAAAGACACCCAGAATTGACAGTAATAACGGCACAAAATTTGATTAAGGCTCGAGCAGACATCACTGAAGAACACATGAGAGAATGATTTGCAGAGGTTAAAGTATTTTTAAAGGAAAAAAAAATTGGAAAATTTAAAACCTTCTCAAATATTTAATAGTGATTAATTAGTGTAGAGTTATATCCTAAAGCCAAACAAGTCATCACTAAAGTAGGCTCCAAAACAGTTTACAAACAAGTTGATGGTGATGAGAAGGGTAATTTTACAACTTTTTTTATGTATAATGCTGATGGTGTTCGTGCCCCTCCTATGGTGATGTATAAATATAAAGATGGTATTTCAGAAAAAGTTTTAAAAAATTGTCCTCAAGGTTGGGAATTAGGAGATTCTGATAGTGGTTGGCAAACTGCGGAAACTTTTTATGAGTATATTGTCAATATATCTTATCCTTGAGTGATTGACAGTTAAAAATGAATTTCCTGTTTTAATGTATTTAGATGGACATTCATCTCATGCAACTATCTCCTTAATCAAATTTTGTAAAGAAAACAAAATTGAGATAGTCACCTTATACCCTCACTCAACTCATATATCTCAGCCACTTGATGTCGCTTTTTTTGCTCCATTTGTAGCAACTTGGGCAAAAACTGTTAATAAATGGAAAATAAATAATAATATAAGCCGATTAAGAAAAAAACACTGTTCTAATGTGATTGCAGAAACTCTTAATAATATGAGAGACGAAGCTGCTATTGTTAAGAGTGGTTTTAAATGTACAGGACTGTATACATTTGACCCAAATGCAATTGATTACAACATATTTAGTAAAAAAAAAGAAGACAAAATTTTCTGCCAATATAAGTCCTACACAAAATAGTGGATTATTAGAATTATTTGAGAAATCACTGGATCAGAATTTATTAAATGAATTCAAAGAAGCAGAAGCAAAAAGATTTTGGAGTGGGGAAAAAAAATTTGAAGGAATGTTTGAGTATTGGATGAAATTAAAAGGAAAAGAAGTAGTAAGTTGTGAAAGTGAAAATAAAGACAATCAAGAATCAGTTTCTACACAGTCAAAAGCAGCTCCTGGTATTTTATTTTTATCTTAAAAAATTAACAACCACACAATAGTTGGAGGGGGGACAAGACAGTTTTTTAAAAGTTTTTTAAAGTTTTCAATCGTTTTTTTTATCGTTCGTTCTTCGATAAGTCCGACAATTGATCATCCTTTTGTCTACTCTCATTGTTAGCACCTACATCATTGTTTGAAATGGTAACCGCATTTGCGGGATAAGCATTCTCAAAATCTTGCGAAGTAAGTTGATCGTTTCTCATTAGGACAGCATTTCTTTCAAGTGCCAACTCTACGGAATCTGCAATAAATAATTTAACAGCTGCCTTATAATACATTTAAGCTATAAAAGTAAGGTCATCAATCAATATATCTTACCGTTTGGTGTGAAATAAATAAAGTTTCCAGCTGTTTCCAAGAAACAATCTTTAATAAAGCATGGATGATCATTAAGACAGTTTTTGTTAATATCGTATCCACATGTGCCACATTTGTATTGAATGGCCTTAATCTAAAACATTTACACATTGGTACACATGGTACTATATAATACACATTGTTGTACACGTAGTGTAGAATTGGAGATGCAGGTGCAATAATTAAATAAACTTTTCCTTATTTGAAAAACACAGAACAGCTGATAGTTAACGGAAGTTGCCCGGACTTGACGAAAGAACGCTCGTTCTTTGGTCGAGTTCGGGCGAGCGCAGGCAGCCGCGGGTTGACGGTGTACGCCCAATCTTGGCCCCCGAACATACCTAGTAATATGTTGTTTTAATGAAGGCCACGTTGTGGCTGAAAGACAAGAGGAGATTTAGGGTATAGAATGTTACCATGAACGGTTTTTACTTCTTAGAGAATCACTTCAGCCAACTCAATGATGAAAAAAGTTTATCTAGAAACTTTTTTTGTTTAAATTTTTGCCACAGAGTTGGATGGTAAGTAATTTAACAATTGTATATTTTCCAACAAACACTGTGACAGCACAATACTGATACAATGCGGTCACGCGCGTCATAATATGTTGCCACTTGGACGTCCAAGTGCATTCGCATAGCCGTCATGACGTGACGGCACGATGTGCTGGCAAGATGCATGCATTGTGCTCTACGTTTTGTGGCCATTGTGTCACCATGCGAAATGCATGCGTGCTCTTACCCAAAAGCTATATATATATATATATGCAAATAATTATTTTAATTTCATTAATAAACATAAAATACTTTTTAACTTGAGAAATAAATTATTTATTTAAAATAATTAAGCATCGTTAAAGATTAACACATACATAAGTAATACATCCAAGTTGTTAAATTAAACGAATCTGGTGTTTCTGTTTATAAATCAAATCATAATGTTTTAAGGGTCCATCTCAGGATCACTTTCAAATTCTGCAATCTCATCTGCATTTAAATCTTCGTCTTTTTCGTAAGTGACATCTTGTTCTTCATTGTCTATTGGTAGTAATATTAAAAATATATATATTAAATTTTTCAACGTTAAAAAGTAACGTTTTTATAAATGTTTAAATAACAAACTATTATAAGAATTATAGTTTATATTAATATGAATCACAACTCCTTGCTAAAAAAATCTAAGAAATAGGGAAAAATTACCATGGGATTGATAGTTATGGGATTGATTATCATCATCATCCAAACCATTCATCTCGCCATTCATCCTTGCCCTTATCCTCGGAGGAGATTGATTTGGTGATTGCTGAACAATTTCAAGTTGGCGCCGCAAACTCTCTTTTATACTTTTAAATGCCATTTTCATCACATGATTAGAAGTATCCTTCGTTGGCTCTTCAAAGTTAGCATCTTCATTCCTGGCATCTAGAAAATAATAAAAATTTGTTGGACAATCATACCAAAAAATAATAATAATACAAAAAATTATAGTATTGTACTAGTAATTATACCCTGACATGCTCTCGCAAAATGAGTCTTTGATAATTTAGTTTTGACACGTTGCCCGAACCACGTCAAATTATCCGGTAAATTTTTATTTACACTCAATCCTTCTTTAGATATTTGACAGTACAGTCATCAGGATTTAAACCTCCCAAATACTTTTAATAGTCTACCTAAAAAAAGTTTTATAAATACCAGTGTAATAATGAAAGTACCCTAAATAAAAAAATAAAAAAAATATGTACCTTTACATACATTATTATAATAAGTCTCATCATCAGCTTTATTAAATGCAGTAAGGCTATCTACAGTCTCAAAAGGTATACATGCAGGAGCTTCTCTTATTCTTCGAGTCTTACGATTAACCAAGCGTTTTAACATATCACTATTTTTTCTGCAAAACGACATATATTATGATGTAATAGGAATGATTCAAAGAAACAATCTGTACTCTGTACTCTGGCCGTTAGGGTTTGGTGCTGCGAGGCGAGTATAGAGACTTTCTGCCAATTTTCACGACGCTACTTGTGATATTACAGTATTGCAAAATCTCATAAGCGTACTTGACATTGAAAATCAGTTGTTTGATATTTTAGTTGGGCCATTTTTCGTGACCGTCGTCTGACTGTTCTGTACTCAGTAAGTAACAGGATGTTGCAGTGTTGCCAAGTTGCTTGGGGGGTCTGCTTCTCTCTCGGCGGAGGCCAGATGAGGTGTTATTAAAATTATTGTTACCCATTAATTGATATGGAAAGGCCTATAAGACTTGTACTCATTTTTTTCCTTAGGAATTTGTTTTTTACATTCAATTTTTTGGGAAAAATACTGTGAAAATTCGTGAAGTTATGCTCGAAAGTGTGCGTTTTTTTGCCTATATTATAGCTGTAGATATACTTCACTGTTAAAATCGACAATCTTTAAGACTGAATAGTTCGCAATTTAGTAAGGAAACACCTGTTGAAATTTTGCTCACGTGTAAATAACACTTTCATTTCACATACATTTCAATTTCAGCAAATTCTTACGAAAACTGCTATACCCGGAGATCGTCCTTAAAAGTTGTCAGAGTTGCTGAGAAAGTGTACCACATGACCACATGAGTACTAAAAGTACAATAAAAAAGTAAAGTCGATTATAAGAACACGCTAATTACATGAGTGTTAAAATCGCGTTTGCACTTGTTGCGTACATTTTTGCAGTAAGGTGCGAAAAATTTACACGTTGAATTTAATTTTATGTTTTTGAAAAAAGTATATAAAATTTCGCGCTACTACATACACTTTTTTTTGGGCTTAAATTCATGTGAAAAATACTATTTGCACTAGTATAAGTACATATTTTGCACGCAAGTAAACAGAAATTGACGTACTAAAATTAAAGCTAACAATTAAATTTTTTTCGCACGTAACTGCAAAAAAAAAACATTAAAGAGTTTTTGTTACAAATGATCTCTTACTCTTGTTTATCCAGAAGCAATTGCATTTGGCCAATAAAATTGCTAAAACATGAAAAATTAGTTTGATTTTATTAGCTCTTTTTTTATTTCACGTACAATTGATTTAAGAAGTTTATGTGAATTAAAGAGAATGACGTTTGAAAAGAAACTTACTTCAGTGTATTCGAAAAACCTGGAGTATTGTACATTACTACCGGTGTTCTTGTTGTGTCTATGGTTGATGATGTAGCTGCGAATATTTGTGGGTGGGTTGTTAAGGATGTCTGAATAGTTCATGCTGTTGGAAGTGTGGGTGTTTTTGTGGTGAGCGTGGTTGCTAATGTTGTTCGTAATAATTTTTGTGAATGGATTGAGGATGCTTTAAGAATAGATGTCATTGGTTGTGTGAGTGTTTCTACCGATCGTGTGGTTTCTGATGTTGTATGGAACAATTTTTTTGCATTATTAGTAGAAACTTGAATTATTGATGACACTCGAGGTAAAGTGAGCGTGGTTGTTACTATTGTGGGCGTAATTGTCTTTGTTTGTTTTAAGAAGGTTCCTGTTGTAGGTCAATTGTATGGTTGCATGCCTTGTTTTGTAGCTCCTGTAGGAGTTTGTTTTAGCAGAGTTGATGCGTTAGAGTAAGTGTTTGAGCTGGACTGTGAGGGCATATGTAGCTGCACTCCATGAGCATTCCGAATCGAGCCTTGAGTGGGAGCGACTTAATAATGTATTGTTGACCTTGCTCGTTTTATTCAAGTCTCTTAGCATATTGATTTTTGCTTGTTGAGGGGAAAGCGCTTCTGTACCTGTCTCTCTTTTTTTGGGAGGCATTACTGTAAATGAAATTCAGAGTGCATTTTTCCTTGTATTTATACATGTGTGTATATATATTTACATGCTTTATAAAAAATATAAATGTGTATAAAGTTAAATATTTTATGACACTATCATGAACGTAAGAGATCAAAGTTATTTGCGGACGAACAGATTTTTTAATTTTAATTTAATCACAATTAGTTTCTAAGTTTGTATGCAACAAAATGTATTTGATCGAAAAAGCTAAGATTTTTCCCGTTCTTTTGTTAGTGATTTTATCTTTATATACATAGCTTCTATTATTAAACATTACAAAAAAATTCTTACGAATATTTTACATGACATTTTTACAAATATTTTGGGAACATTTTTTTTCAAGAGAACCGTGAAATACGTTTTTTTTTATAAATTTAATGACTTTTTTTTTTACAAGGTAACAATATATCGTTGCCTGTAGGAAAGAACACATTAATTTGATCAAGCGATATAAAACGCACCAATTCGGCTAAGCGCTTTCAATGCACCAATTTGGTTGCGTGTTATAGCTCTTAATCGAATTAATGCTTTTTTCCTTCGGGGCAATGGTATGCATGTACCAATAATTGTTAGTTAATAATGTTTCAAAAAAAAAAAAAAAAAAAAAAAAAAACAAGTATGGATACAAAAATAAAATGTAGATTAATAAATTGAATGTACTCGATTCAAGTTTCACTTGCAATGATTTTAACAACAACAAAATGACCTTTCACAGGTTTCGGACAAACAAAATCATTTGACCAGTACGGCATTCGGAAGCATTTGGCTTACACGTCACACAGGGAAATAAAATTTATAATTGGCGACAGGCTGTTCATTTTAAACATATCAGCGATGGATGAACGCAGTGACCCATGACTAAAAAGATCACTTTTTTTATTAAAAATGCGAATAGCTAATTAACAACGTTCATTGTTGACTTGAATGATATTTTTAATAACAGCCACTCTTGAATCACGAAGAAATACAGTATTATCACTTTTATGTGTATGGATAAAAATAACGAGTTACAGTTAAGCTTTGAAAACTGGCGATAGTTTTGACCGTTTTCAGGAATAGGACCATTACGATGCTCTCCAGTTAGTTTTATTAAATTTTGATGATTTTTTCCAAATGGACTCGGCGTTGGGATTCTGCGCGCCTACTAAAAATCTGTTAAAGGTGTTGATTACGCTTACGACAGACTTAACGAAAGTACGTCATGTTATTCTCGTAAGGAAAAGCGGAATAAGAGTCAAGTGGACCGAAATTTCTGACATCTTCGATAAGATGCAGAAGACCATGAGTTATGTACGTCAACAACTTACAACCATACACTTCTTCGGCCCTCCCAACAAAGATTTTTATAGTATTTTTAGCAAACAAAAGGAGATCTTCAGAAGGATAAGGACTTACATAAATGCACATGAAACAACAAATAATGTAAATGAACAGAAGAACCGACCTATCCGGCAAAGATAGCAGGTCCACTGTACAATAGAATTTGTTGGTATTCTGTAGCTTTGAAGTCCTCATGTTTCTCAATTATAATAGATTTACGAGCAAAATCGTGAGGGCAAAATAGTTTCACCATACCTTTTCTTTCAGACAACAACTTTAAATTATCTTTCGATATTTTAACAGATTTAGCAGAAGATCCATCAACTATACTTTTTAGAATTTTTTCCATAACACCTATACAAACTAGGTGCATGTAATCAAATATTGTTTGAGAAACAAAGTTTAAAGGCAGACGGTCAAGTGCACTCTCACCCTCTTGATGATGTTCTCCATCTATTTTGTTCTTGTAATCCTCATTTGTACGTTAAGGATAATCTGTATCTCGAAAAACCATGACAGAACTTTCACGAATATATTCTCTTACTACCCAAAATTTTGAACACGGCACGCGAGAATTATGATCTAGATGTCCAAGAATAGAAGCTCGAGCTGGAGCATCTGCTATGAAACATCGAATTGCACAAGGAATTTTAATATTCTCGAATTGAATGCCTCTATTATCTAATACTGCAAGCACATCATCTTCAAAGAGTTTCATTCAATCAACGAAATTCTTAGGTTTTGTAGAACCCTTCTATATAGCAACAATTTCTGGCTTGCTACCCTCAATGTTGGCAACTCTTATTTGAATGGGCCATATTCTTACCCTCGACATTTTATCTAAAGGAGCTTCATCTGTACTAAAATCAACATGCAGAACTTCAGGAATTTTTTCTTGTGGAGTACATTTAAGAATCGATTTAACAGCTTTTTCAAATCCTAAATGAAGATATTCACCCCCAGCAATTTCTTGAATAGGTACACTAAAAGGAAGAGTATGTAAAATAATATGGGGGTCTTTGTGAAGAGCAGCTAAATACGAATGAGTTCGGAGAACTTCAACCACTGCTTTGATTTGTGTCTGATTCATATTAATAGATTAAAACGCATCACCAAGACGTTCTTCGATACTTGATAAGGTATCGTACTCTACAATTGTGTCTTGTTTAAAAGAAACAGATGCATTAGAAGAATGATTTTGCTTAAAAACACTCTTTACACTGCATGAATCAGACAAATTATCATTAAAACATGGAAGATGTTGAATCTCAACCATACAATTATCGTTTTCATAGTTGTCTACAAATTTAACCGAATTAATACTACCATAAGAATCTTCCCATGAGTATTTTAAATGATCGTTACGAGACTTTAGAATTAACCGCTGTATTTTTCTACGGTACTCAGGGCAGTATTCCTGAAAATTCTTACGGGATCGATAATGTTTCACACGATACATTGCTAATAAAAGCTTTCACGACACTTGATTACCTTAAAATTTGCTTGAAACTCCTCAGAATTCTGCAGATTGATAAGAAAATCACTACGTCCTGATTGAACTCTGCCTATCACTTTAAGGGAAAACAAGAAGTAAATAATCAAAATGGCAGTTTTATTATTAATTGTATTCATAAATTTATCATGCAAGCAAAATGACGGCATTTTGAAGTCATGGTGTGCGTCACAATCATGCGCATCGTATCTCACGGCAGACAGCATCATGAGCGCACTGTGACGGCACGGCGTGTCAGCATGCCGTGGTCTATGCATGACGATACAGGTGGCAGCACAATAAGCACACAGTGACAGCATAGTGTGGTGTGACAGAAAATCCATGGCGCACGCGGTGTTTGTTAGGTTACTTCGTACATGTCGAGACTAAACTTATAATTTAATAATATCTGCAGTTCTTTTCAGTATTTTATCTGCACGACTATATCATTATTTTTCCTTACACCTCCGCCGAAAGTTCGTTCCATCTGACCCGATTTTGAGCTAGAAAAAGCCTCATATCAGTCCTGCCATATGTGCGCAGAACGAAGTGCGCAGATATATATAGTTATATATTCAGCACCGAGAAGCAGCAGTAGTTATACAATACACATATATGTATATATATATACGGCTAACGGAGTTATAGTTTATACAACACAGAAAATTATTGGATATTTATTTACATAAATTATTGGATATATATGTATTTTTTTTTTTTGCACAATTTACATGTATATATAAATTTATTAATTTCATATGAACAGAGTACACAACACAAAATTAAAACTACTAAATTAATGTTTTTTGATCAGTTACTTTCACTTTAATGATTTATTTAGTATATAAATGTAGTAAATACATGTCATATTACAAAAATAAACTATGAAATCTTTTATTTAATCGAATTATGCTTATCACAATTATAATAGTTATTGATAATAACCTGATTTATTTTGCACTTACGGATATAAACATTAGGATTTTTAAAATGATCTTTATAGGATCCATGATTCGAATTTAAACGGATTTCTCTTCCTCTCGTTTTGCCAGCACGACCAACCTGCACAAATCCTCGGCCCAATCTGATTCCATATAATATACTACAGTCTCGGTGAGCGTACATATATAGATATACCTATACACATGTACACTCATCTACGTGCATTTAAGTGGTATTGTTCGAGTGACCGATCGATCAACAATAATGCATAATGCACTAAATCTTTGACTGGATCTTTAAACCATCATTTTTAACAAAACTAAAACCGTGGTGACGAACTTTCGGCGGAGGTGTAAGGAAAAAAAGTATACGTACCACGGCCAAAAAGTAGGGCTACATCTGACCGCGCATTACCGGCCTCGCCTTCGGCTCGGCCGATAATATAGCGCGGTCAGCAATAGCCCCACTTTCTGGCCTAGGTACGTAATATACTATAACCACTCTGCTAAATATGAAACGGATTGATGCAGCTAATATGTGTCCGTAAAAACATCTTTAAATGTAGTTTCGTCATTCAAGAATTTGGAAAAATTATCTACATCATCAGAAGTAATATAAATGAAAAATATATATATATATATATATATATACGTATTTTTTTAATATGCTCTACGTCCGGCTCCTTTTAATAAGGGCACTACTATGGGCACTTAGCACTTGGGAAAGGGACAAGGAAAGGGATGGGAGGCCTCCCATTACAGGAGGGGGGTAGGGGGAAATTAGGCAATTTTTGCTGCGAGAAGGTCGCCTAAGCCCTCCTCGAGGAGCATGGCGCGGTGAAAAAGCACATGAGAAAAATCACAGAGGTACTTGCCCGAAAAGTCGCACTGGCCGGGAATTGAACCACTGTTTCCCGCGTGCCAATCCACGACCTAGCTGACTGAGCCACCGCGTGCTCGGTTAATGAAATACATATATTTGAAATAAAAGATTTTATTTTACTCCACCTACCAGTTTTGACCACTATTTCTAAGGTGGCAGTATCACTTCAATGTATAAAGATGTGAAGCTATCACATGCTATCCTTTTTCTACAAGTATTTGCAGAAAACAAGCAGTTTTGCATTAAATTTTTACGTTAGGTAGCATATTGTTGTCTAATTTATAGTGAAGCAATGAAAATTTTGATCTTATCGCATTCAAATGGTGTAAGCAGTATGTTCTGGCCTTACAACGATGGCATAAGAATATAATATTTTTGAAGTTATACTTCTGTAGGCGCGTTCTGCACTACAGAGTAAATCATCGATTTCGGATTTGTGACTTGAAGAAAATATGTGACGGAAGTGGATTTTGCATGTTACTTTAACCTTGCCCGACCCCAACGCACCATACTTGTAAGGTCACCACCTCGAGTCATCACAAGCGCATTTCTGAAGAAAGCAAATTTTGCATATTATTTCTTTATTCCTGACAAAAAACAAAAAAAAAAATTTTCTACAAGAATCGAACTAGTGGTGATCTTCAGCACGTAAGTCAAGTACCCTACCCACTCTGCTACGAGCAATTCTGTTATACTGTGAGCTCGTACCGTACTTTAAGTGTAAATATGTATTGTCTGTAAATTAAATTGGTTTGATTATAAATTGTATGGTAACAGCAATTCTATGTATTAATTGATGTTTCTTTAATTTTTTCTATAATTGGGCATTTTTTAAATACATAATTGTTTGATTTATTTTCTCAACATTCTCATCTTTTATCACTATTAATTTATTCATACAAAATCTTAAGAATAATTTGTTACATTTTTATTGCGTCTTATTCTTTACAAATTTTTTTATTCGCAAAAAAGTGATTTTCAAGCTAAATTCACTGGCATCTAATACTATCTTATTACAGATAAAGTGGTACTACAGGATGTTAATTATTTGAGATAAGAAACAAAGGTTTATATTTCTTACTTTAGTTATTACGAGCCAACCATGTCGTTTTTAAAATACATTCCCAATAAATCTAATTACGAGATTGAAAATCGTGCAGACTGAAGTAGGTTTTTGAAGTATTAATCAAAGGGGTGGAGAAGAGAGAATTCTCCCTGTTTGTTCAGCTTCACCCCCTTTACCACGCACTCCCTCTTGCACTCAACAAACTCAACATTTTACTTACGTTTGACGTTGGCATTGTTTAAAATGAGCTACAACATACCTTAAAATTTTGTTCACTAAATTATTAAATAATAATTAATTCGTTAATATTTTTTTTTTAATACCTTTTACGTGTCTTATTTTCTTTGGGGGGGGGGGATCAGGTGGTTTGACCCTTCAAACATGCATTTATTTATTATAAAGAAACACAATATATATGGTTGAGACCGGCAATATCAGGTGCGTGAAAGAAATACAAAACGATTGCAAAATAATCTCAAAATATATTCAAATCTACATCTCGTATACAACGATATACAAAGAGTGTAGCTCAATACAATCTCTTTCTTATCTTATAAAAAACACAATGCCATCATTAAGTCTTGTTGAAACCCAATTAAATTGCAACTTAACCAAAAATTAAATATACATTTTATTTATAATACATGAAGAATAAGAAAAGGATTACAATTGTTGACGCGTCGCAGAATCAATGGGCGTGTCAGCTAGATGGCACGGAACGACGATAAAGAAAATAAAAGAAAAAAGAACTTCAATATAAGATAGCCAATTAAATCGACAAAAAAACAAGTACGTCTACGAAGCTACTACAAGAGATTTATTGCTTCAACAACAAGGAATCGTCTCAAAGACAATTCACGAACTCGTTTCATTCGCCAATCAAAACGGCCCCTTTTACTTACGAACACCACAGAGAGGAGACCAAGTAGAGGCAAAAAACTCAATCAAGATGGCCTTGCTTCTCGAGGGAATCAAAAGAAGAGCCCTCGGTTCCTAGACAACACTTAACCATCCAAATTTATTCAGTCCGCTCCAAGAGGAACTTATCCTCTGAACGCCTCTCCCGTGTTCGCTCTTCAGCCTCTGCTTGGCCTTCCCTCTCCCTTTGCCATGCCGACAAGACCGCTGCTTATTTACGAGCGTCTTCGCGCTTCCTTGCCTCGGGTCATGGTTCTACGCGACTAGTCCCTGCACTTTAGAAGCAAAAAAAAAATTTTGTTCTTATAAATGTTAAAATTGAGGCTACGTCCCTATGTTAATCACATAATTCTCATTTGTATAATTCTTTTAAAAATGATCTATAGGTACTACATATTAAAAAAATTTATTTAAGTTCTTCGAATTCTAGACTACTTAGAAAATAAAATATAATTGTGATCTCTGCATTTTATTATTACTCCCGAATTACTTTAATGTAAACTGCTTTTACGTATCTTTATTTTTCAATTTACAATAATTATTTATGTGTATACCATCATTATATTTGTAACATATTTTATTGTCAAAGTGTTAATCATCTATTTTATGAAATATAAAATTGAATAAACATTTACTAAAAACACCGATTTTCCAATATTTTTCAAGCTTTTTTTTGGATGACTATTGAGGGTGACGTATGGGGATGGTGACTAACAGAGTTTGAACTTATGAGTGAAGCAGTAAGGAGAGACTTGAGTTAATAAGAAGAATAAGAGGCAGTTTAAAATTTCAACTCGTATGTTAAGTAAAAAAATATTTTTGAAATGTTAAAATGATTAATAATAAATTTTTTGAATTATCCAACTGTATCACCAATTAACTGTAACAATATTTAATTTTAGATTAAAAGCATATAGGCTAAATAATATTTTGGCACGCAGTAGACAGTGAGCGGAAAGATAAAATCATTTATATAGATATATAGAAAGTGTGATTCGTGTTCTTTAATCTTATTTGCTGGAGCCTTGGCTCCCTGGCGTTTTCTGAGCCAAGTTTGCTAGATCATCATCCCCATACGTGACTAGTTGTAAGAATGAGTATGTCAGCGTATGTGACAGATGCGAGCGTGGGATGTTATCAGAGTAGAGTAGGTAGTGGTTTGAAAATGGTTAAAAGATTTAATAATAGCAGTTATATTCTCGTACTGGTCAGCCTAATGGCAGCATGTCGTGCCATGACTATACTGTGTACATTCCTTGTTTATGTAATATATTTTTTATAATTGTTTAATTTTGTTTTTTTATTAAATTATAGGTATATATATATATATATTTAAATCACACCCAATTAACGGACATACACTCATTCTAACGATGATTGCTCAACCTTCATACACAATATCGTTTCACAATATTTACATTCATACATAGTCTACCATAGAATTTCACAGTAGTATAACTTCTTATTTGGGTGAGTATCGTAGACTAGTCAATAAAGCAAACTCAGAAGTAATTTTATAAGAAAAAATGTAAAAATGAGTTTGACCTTCCCATTTTTTACTTTTTTATATGTTCATTTATTGTATTAACTTTCCAACAGCTGAAAAGTGGTGCATTATAGTTTAGTTGAGCAATGAAAATAAAAATAAAAATAAAAAAAAAGATTTTTTTTTGTTTTTTTGTTATATAATTTTGACCAAAAATTTTACAGCAATACTTGAACAGAATCAGTTGAAGATATTAAAAATATCTACCAAATCAGCCCCGACAAATTGAAATAGATTATTTGGCTGTTTATCAAAACGAGGAAACTGCTAAAAAATATGGTTTTTCAATGAATTATTAATTTGGAAAATAAGAACCCGAGAAGCAATTAATTTGGGGAAGTTTGACGAGATAGAACAGGATATTATCTCAGTTAAAAAAAAAAATATTTTAAGTATGTAAATAATACCTATTAGCACTTATGGAAATTCAGGAATAATAATAAAATGCAAAAATCACAATGACATTCAGTTTTCTACGTAGGGAAACATACGTAGAACTTATAAAAATTTTTCAATATTTTTTATGGGTCATTTTTTTAAAAATTATACAAATAACAATCATGTAATTAACACAGGCTCTTATGGGACCTAAACTTAATTTGGACATTTACATGGACAAAAATATTTGGAAAATGCGAAGATATTAAAAACAACCTACCTATACGTTAAATATTATTTGATGATTCAGTAAGCCAAACTGTAAGGTACGTTGAAGAGCATTTTAAACAATTCCAACGTGAAACGTAAGTCAAATATTAAGTTAGTTAGGTTTCAAGAAGTGTTAGCTTATTAAAAAAAAAGTTCCTGCATATAAATAACATCTGTTAGCACTTAATATGCTTGTATACGTGTGCTGAACTGTTGACACATTCTATAAATCATTTATATTCGATAATGTTATTCATGGCAAAAATAAAATTTAATACAGTAATATTATTTAATTGGATAAATGATTAGACTCTTATGGTACACTGTCAATAAGTTACATATTTATTAAGGTACAAAGTGTACAACGCTTCGTTATATATTTATTACTCTTTTCAAGTAAAAAGTTAGCAACGTAAAACACATTTTTTAAATTCCATAACAATAGTTTGTTAATCAATGTCCACCATATCAAAACGCATTTTGTTGTATCTTGTGTTAAAATGACACGGAAAATTTGAACGCACATTACAATTGAGTCCATTTTCATAAGATCTATAAGTTTTATATTGAAAATCTGGTTAGCAAATGACACGTCAAAAATTTTTATACTACAAAACGATTTTTGAGGTATTCTTAAATGATTTCTTTGTTTAAATGGTTAGGATAACAACATCAATAAATATAATGAATACAAAAAAGTGTATTTTTGTAAGAAAACTACTTCGCAAAAAGTCTTATTTTAATGAGCTGTATAACTTTTAAATCTAACACTATGTTGTAGAAATCAAATGTCTTGTATTGGCGAGCAAAAAACGTTTTTTTTTGCTGTTTTCGCATATATTTCGCATTACAAAGTATCTGCATCTGCATTGCACGGCAAAGTAAAATGTGTGGTACAAAAAAAGTTTCTGTAAAAATTTGAGCCGATTTGAATAAGAATTAGTTGACTTAATTAAAAAATTATAGTTGGTTTGAGATTTGTTTTACATCAAAAAAAGATGATTTAAAAATGGTTATACTTTTTGCTCTGACAAAAATAACAAGCACTCGAATACATTAGTCGTGCCTAAAAATGATTCCTAGAACGTGTAAACGGTTTAATACACGTATACAAGCGTATTAAGTCCTGACAGGTCTTATTTATATACTTGATTTATAATGTACTAGCAGCCCCCCGTCTCGGCTTCGCCCGAGACTTACTAAATAAAACACCGTAGTGTGTTGACATGTAATGTGAAAAATTTTTAGTTAGAAAATTTTTCACATATTCCCGATACATCTCAGAACAAAAATCTTCTTATTAAAAACATATTTTTTCGGAATCTATATAGTTTATTTGGTCAAATAATAAGATGTAAAAATTCAAAAAAATAATTATGCTGAAAAGTACCGTGCGTTCTTTATGCCATAAAATAATCGATGGCTATAAGAAGTTGTTGATTTACAGTTTCTTCTGTGTAATTGATGAAAAGGGCTATTTTTTAAAGCTGTTAAGATTTTAAACCCCTAAAAAATTTATGTTAAAAAAAATTTTTTTTTTCTCATATCTCACAAACTTATTACCAGAGCAACAAAGTCCTGGACCTTAAACCCTACATTTTTATTGCCACAAAAACACAAATAAATTTTCTACTCATTAAAAAATCTGAAGTAGGATGTTTAAAGATTTCAGAGATTGCTGTAAGGGTACAATGAAAAGATGATCTCTCACGTAATGGACTCTTTAATTAAGTTTTCGCTTTGACGCTGCTGTTTCAATCTCGATAAATTTTCTGCGTCAGTTTCTTGACGCCTCAAATTATATTCATTAGATACATTTGAAGTTTTCTTTCCAATATACCCTTTTGCAACTATTGGCATGCTTACGATTTTTATGACCCCTAAAGGCTATTTTCAGTCAACTTTGTTAATTTTAATACATTTGTTGGCAAGGTAGTTCGACGTCCGATGGCCCTAAAAAAGACCGGTGAGCTTCTTAAGTTAACTCTTTCTTGACTGCAGTTAACAGAAATTGTGACCTGGATACCTCAGGGTGAGCTTCTCTGGCTTACTGTTAAAGACCCAGACTGATTGGGAGAAAAATTACAAAGTCCGAAGCTTTGGGGCTAGTTGTAGTGCTCTTTCCCAACATCTCCGGGTATAACGTCGAAGACGTTGGTGTCTAAAGCACCTTTTTTATTTGCAGATTCAGTTGTTTTGGTGATCTTAGATGGGGATATTGGTTAGTGATACTTGTCCAGTGGAGGCTGTCCCGTTGGCTCAAGTTTTTTTTCCTTCATAGCTGTCATAGGTTTCTCCAACGCAGACCTTGGAGAGGATCAGTGATTCCCGGTTGAATGCTTAGAGTCGAGAGAGTAATATAGAGTCATCGGTCACCGGGTTCTCCAGCCTTGCGAAGAACTCCGCAGGTGACGTCTGCTTGTGAGTAGCTGACTTGGTTTAATAGTGCCCGTCTTTAGTTAATATAGTCTTTTAGTCGACGAATCGCTTCCGGAAATGGTAATAAAAATGTATTTGTTGGCAAGGTAGTTGACACTTAGGTGGATCCTCAAAAGAACCGATAAAATTGATGGTTATGTAGGGAACGTAAATACTTATAATGGCCCTAAAAAGCGCCAGTGGTGAAACTTCCAGGCTATTCTTTATTATTATTCCTGATGATGAAGAGCTGGCTACGGGTTGCTTGATTCTTACCCTGGGAGTCTTGATGTACGGAGACTGTGATGGAGGGAGATACGCCACTGACCAAAGAATATCTCGTCTCGGGTCGTTCCCCGGATAACCAACTGCTCATCTTTAGACGGGAACATGTGGGTAAGCGCGTTGGGGACGCGATGACCAAGAAGGTAGCCGTTGTGGCTTCCCGTGCCCCTCAAAGCTGTTTTCCCTTGCTTACATTTATAGCCACAAATTCTCTAACTACACCAGGTGGGATGGTGGGACTGCCACACAACTTTGAAGAGTTGGTGCAGATTGTGCTCTGGCTAGATATGACTTCTGGTATTGTGGCAGAGACGGCATCGGTTGGAATTAATTTTTTTTTTTTGATCGCACCGATATTTTTTTTTATCTCGTCAAGCTACCCCAAATCGATTGGTTATAGTTTACTATACGATCACAAGAAGCAGAAATAATAATGATTCTGCCAGCACGTATGATTTGAAACGCCCAAGTTCATTTCTTAAAGCATTAGCCGGTGTTCATCCCCACTACGCTGCCCTGTTGGCCGTCACAATGCGTCAATAATAGTATTTGTTTAGCAACTTACTGCACCAATAAAACGCGATAGTACATTTTCCCCCAGAAAAAATAAATATAGAACTATAATCACTGCAAATTTTAGCCCTTCATTTTGTACACCGGAGCGGCAAGAATATTTACAAAAAAATTATTTCAGCTTCTTCAGATCGTACAGCAAACTTTTTTTTTAATTGCATTTTTTATAGAGGATAAAAGGGAAAAATCTTCATAGGCTAGTCTGGTGGTAGTGTCTGATTCACCTAGTTTACCTACCGGCTAAAACTAACCTCCCCATATAGAATCTGTCCGTTTATAGGACCGTTGGCCTAGAAGACAAAAGGGGCCTCAGAAAAGAAGGAAGATGAAAGATAATGGAGAATTTTAGAGGCCAGCTTGCTCTCAAAAAGATTAGAGGAGGACTTCTTACGTATCTGCACAAGTTCGAATGTTGGCTTGCGATGGAATAGAGTTAGAGGAGCGAAGAATATTGTGTGTGCACGTGTGAGTCCGCTATGTATTGTGTATTTGGAGGCGTACTAGTAATTGGTGTGAGTGTTGTACTTGGCTTAGGACGTAGAGAATATGGCGGGTAGATTAATGCTCCTAAAAAGAACGTGTGAAATTAAAGTCGCGGTTTTTGGGTAAATTACGGAGATGCATCCGATGAGAGCATAGAGGATTGAAGACCTAGAGTATTCTGGGGATCCTCAGGGTTCTGTACAAGAGCGCATGGAGGTCTTGTAAGGTCAAAGCGCCCAGGTTTGCGAGAGTGGCAATGGTGGGGTTGGAGTGATACGTAATGAAAGCAGGGACTTCAGACACAAGGACAGAGGTTGCTTAAATAGGAGAAACGATGTGGAACTCCTTGATAATCTGAGTATTCCTGATGTACCATGAAATACCGAGGATCGACCTCAGTATCTTCATGAAAGGGCCTTGGATGCCTTTACTTGGTTTCTCTTAGCAGCGCTTCCCCGTTGGGATCGCGTAGATACCAATGCTCTTAATTGCTTGGTCTTCCGGGAGACTGCATTGTTGTTAAAAAAAGGCTTAAGATGTACAAAGGCTCTGTATGTCTTGCTGCTACTACAGTCAAACGTACCTAAGTCGTCGGTCTAGCGTGACGCCAAGGTACTTGGCGGAGTAGCTTCAGTCGATTTCTACTCTGTAACCCTTATCTTCTACAATTACCTATAGTCTTTGCCATATTTACGACCAGTTTTCAAAGAGGATACCAGTTATAGAGAGTGACGATATGCTCGTTTCGAAGGGTAGTGCACTGATAGTGTTGTTTTGACGTACAGCTGACCGTGACGTCGTCTGCGTAGACGTATGTGTTAATGTCCTTGCACTGGGGAAGGTCATGGAAAAAAATGTTAAAAAGGTTGGGTCAGAGTTTAGAGCCTTGAAGGAGGCCGGAGGTTATTGCCCGTTATAGCTTGTTGGGTCGGGTCAAAGAGGGAGTCGTCTACTTTAACGTGGATAAGTCTGTCAGAAAGGTAAGACTTAACAGTGCCGATAAGGCAATGCAAAAAACCTAAATAAATAAGCTTGTACAGGAGGCCCTCTTGCGAAACTCTGCCTAAAGCTTGCTGTATATTCAGGAAAGCTATCGCAGTAAATTTTTTGTAGATGAGGCTATCGGAGAGGTCTTTGATGACTCTCAGAAGCTGGTATATTGCCAAGTGTCAGGCTCTAAGACTGTACTGCACGTCCGGAAGAATGTTGTTTTCCGTGACGTGTTTGCTTATACCGGTAACGATAACGCTTTCGATGATTTTACTGGTCGAGGAGAAAAACTATTGGGCTTATGACTCCAGAGGTTGCTGAGGGTTTTTGCCACCTCGAGAGGTAAATAACTGCAGCCTTCTTCCACGAGGTTGGGAAATAATTAAGGCACATCGTGGCGTTTGTAACGCTGCAAATCATCGTAATAAATTTTTGAGGGAGGACATCAAGGACGTTGTTAGAGATGCTGTCTCTGCCAGAGGATTTCCACGTTTTAACGGAGTAGATGATACATCTGATTTCAAAAGTTGAGCAGTACTTGAGTTCTGGATTGTCAAGGACCTCTAACTGCACCATCTGATTGATACATGCATGTTCCTGAGCTAATTCTTCAGGCCTAATTTGTTAAATTCCTTGTTTCAAAATTCTCAAAACTTGAGATTTAACTGCGCTTTTAAGAAGTGAGGTGAACTTTGAGTTCTGGGGATCTTTGTTTCTGCCAGAGTTTTTCAGACTCTTTTCTTCTCCTTAATGAGACGCCTAAAGTTGCGTAGAAATTTGAGTGCATGTTGGGGATCTGTGGTTGTTGTGGTGGCGTCTTGGATGCCCCTGTTGAGTTCGTCAGTAATTTCGTCCACTGCAATGTTGAATTCTATTTGAGATGTAATGGGCTGACATTTAAAACGATAGGATTCTAAGTTTTTAGCCAAGAGGACTCAGTCTATGTAGTTGGCAGTAACGGGTATAGTAAGGAGGGATCTAGGAATCTCTAGATAGACTAGATTATAGTTGCAAGAGAAGTTAGGGGAGGTTTCTGGTTCCGTAGAAATAGCCAAGTTTTTCGTTAGGAAGATGTCTAAAATGTCTGAGTCCTCATCAGGGGGGCTAGGATAGTAAATAGGTTCAGGTGAGACTTCGATGTTGATGTCAAGGCTATGAAAGTGCTTAAGAAGAGAGCGTCCTTAGGGATTCTCGTGTTTGTATCCCCACGATTTGTGCTTGGCGTTAAAGTCACCAGTCATGATCGTAGGAATGTTGGAGTTAAATAGCGAGTTTATGCTATGGAGGTTAGAATTGTCTTTATGAGGAGATTAGAGGGAGATGATTGTAATGAATGCGGGGGAAGTGGTATGTACTTTGACTCCAACTAGTTCGCAGTTGGTAGCGTCCATAGTTATGACTTAATGGCAGATGCCCTTGCAAAAAAGGATAGCCACTTTACCATGAAATTGTTTGCGTCAGTCTCGTCTGTAGATGGTGCATGCAACGCCGATATTTTTATTTTTTAGTACGTGGGTACCTAAGTATGAAGTTATAATTCTATAGTGGATAATAAATGAATAAAGATATACCTTTTACGAAATGTTATTCTAAGTAACCTACTGCATTAAAACAGGTCCAATTATACTTAAAATTAAAATATTTAATAATTAGGTTTGGTTCCGATAAGTTAATATTTTAAAAATGGAAAATGGAAA
Organism: Copidosoma floridanum; assembly: GCF_036245765.1. Taxonomy (NCBI): domain Eukaryota; kingdom Metazoa; phylum Arthropoda; class Insecta; order Hymenoptera; family Encyrtidae; genus Copidosoma; species Copidosoma floridanum. The sequence continues at coordinate 1,402,638 of NW_028321890.1, read as the reverse complement.
AAAAACAATGGGTTACGGGATCTATGAAAGAAATAAAGCTTAGATAAGGTTATTATTAAAAAACTACTTTTTTTAATGATATGATTTTTAGCAATTCAACATTATTTTATTTAAAAAATACAAAATTTATGAATGCTTATTCATTATTTTATATTTATAAAAATTTATCGCGCGTACCATTGCCGTCTTGTTTTATATACTTTAAGATTTTCGCACCATTTGGGAACGCCACGTTTACACATATTCCTGATAGAAAATTTTAGCTAGGCTACCCAACTGAAAAACAGATTACAGAATTCTATGCGTAATTGCTTCGGGAAAGCCATACGGCATTTTATGTGGTTTTACATTTGGCTTTAAAAAAGGGATTTTGGATTAGCAATGCATGTGTAATGCCATTTGGAAAAACACATGGAATTACAAACTGAAAAAAAAAAAAAAAATTTGTCATCTAGAAATAACTGCAGAATACTCTAATCTACCATACCGTAAAGCTTCCAGTAGTTTTGTTATTATTTGCATAAACAGTCCTTAAGGGAGTTGCCTACGTAGTTAATGTTTTGTTTTGTAGGTAACTAGATTACCCATGCCTTGAATAAAATCGATAAGCATAGCAGGATACTAACCTAATAAGTGATTTTTAATGAGATTTTAGTCATTTTAATGTTTAAATCTGTAAAAAGTTTCATAGCATGGATTAAAACTTTGCACGATTACTCCTTAAATAGTTTTATAGCAGTCCTGTAAGTTTTGTTAACATAAATTATTTCTATAATAGTTTTTAACGCTGATTTAGCAACCGTCTCATGAGAGCCCATGTTGAACATGATTTTTCATTATGTTATTCCTCAATTTCATAATTGTAACACATTGAAAAAATTTAAGTGAATTAGCATAAAAATGCATAAGTATATAGTGCTAAAAAAATTATTAAAGTCAATAATGATAATATAAGTATTTTTAAAGTAAAATTTTTTTGAAATGATCAAAGTTCTATCCACCTATTACATAATAAATTATTTAATTTCTTTAATCGATAGTTTTTGAATTTAGAAAAGCTTAAAAAACTTTGTGAAAATTTATTTTGTAAACTGTGCCTATATAGGTGTATACAATTACTACATATTTATGCTCTTTCCCTGTAACATTATGCCCTCATCTAACGTAATAAATTTGCCACACGAGGACTAATGTATGCTAGCTAGGGTACTTAAGTAAAAGATTTCCGATCGGAGTTTTTCAATAATTTTCCAGCTCATATGTTATCTTGAAAATATGTACTTCATCTGTTTTATTTTCAAGTTTTTTGTCTAATCTCTCTTTTAAATTTCCGTGCCGTTAGGTGATGCTGGGAAAAAGAAAGAGAGAGACAGAGAGGGCACACGCACCTCCCGAACAGAAATTGTAAGTAGGCGATCAGTAGGGCCTACTTAGGCTGCCTCTCTTGCCAACTGAGGTCCTAAGTTGGCAGCGTCATTTGGCGTATGGTAGGCCCCAAGTAGGTTGCCTCCATTGACGTAACATAACCATCTTTCAATCGATAAGTATAGATATGTACATATGAGAATACGTCACATTGTATTCTAATTAAACTAAAGTTATGCTCCATTTCAAACGAATCATACTAAATTTTCACGAAAATTTTCTATCACGGCATTGTTGATCACGTTTAGTTACAAAAATAAAACCCTAAAAATAGAAATTTTATATAAATGAAGGTATAAATGTCACCTTAAAAATATCTCTTATTCACAATTGATATCAAGCTTACAGTATGAACATGTGATTCGTGGGTTAATTCTGAGGAACTATTAAATAATAACGAAGAAATGAATATAAATTAAGTACTCACACTGCAGTTTACTTTTCTTTCATACAAAAACATATTGACTCAATTAAACGACAGATGAACTTTATTTGACGGTGTACATCTAAATAACAGTGTACAAACTGGTGCATGTTAAATTTTACAATCTTAGTACGGTTTATAATAGTTTTTATCGAAATTTTTGGAAGCAACAATTATTATTATTATTTCTAATTCAAAACTTTGAGAAACTTTGTTTAGTTGACAACAAATTTAATGTCGATTGATTTTGTCAGTCTCATATGTATAAGAATACTCATTAATTGTTTAAATAGGATTCGATGGAAAACACTCTTAACTTGTGTAACTATGTATAATCTTACGCTACAGTTTATTATCTATATTAACACTGCAACTGTAGCTAATACAACTCTATATACAATTCGAGAGGTAAGATAAAGGTAGGTTATGTAGGCTGCCTAATGAGTATCTGACGCACGCTCCCTGACGCGCCTGCGTGTGCCCTCAGTAGATTGCCTAAGTAGGGCCTCACGAACTAGAGAGGTAACCGACTTTCATTTCTGTTCGGGCTGCTACCATATAGTATATTTATATACTACTCTCGCTGTCGAGAGAGCATGCTGTGGTGGAGGGACCAACAGGAACGAAGAGGGCAAGAAAAAGTGTGACGCTTTCTTCTATTTTCGTCAAGCGAGGGCCCTACATAAGAAGCTTCACTTCAAAAACATATTTTGTTGGTAAGAGAAGTACAACGTATATCTATAGCACGGCGTGCTGCCAGGCTTATGGCCAGTACAAGACTGCCACTTTCATCGAATCTTTCGATTATTTAAAAACAACTCATTGAGGTGATAAATCTCTAACGTCGCACTCGTATTTCGTACCTGTCACATATGCTTACACTCATTCCTAGTCGTCTACATAACAACCGTTATATACATACATATGTGTATATATATATATATATATATATATATATATATATATACATAAGTATTTTCGTCGTAACTTGCTCAGATCGGCTTAAAAAATTGTTCAAAAAGAAGTTGGTTAAAAAAAATTTTTTTCATGGTATTTCTACAGTACACAATATCAGCAACAAATATCTAAAAGGATGCAGCTACAAAATTAACTAGTCAAAAGTTATACGAAATTTAAAAAAATCAGTTTTCATCGATTTTTAAATAATTTTAACTCTTTCTAACACGTGTAGCTAAGGTCCTTCAATAGTTCGAGTGTTCTTACTGGGCTTAAATGAAAGCTTAATCGGGCTCCGATTTCGACTAATTGAGCGCACCACTTGGCTACCAACGTTGGAAGTAATACCACCGTTTTTGCATTTATGTAGCGAAAAGAGGCCAATTGGACGAAACCCCGAGATACGTGTCTCGTCATTTAGCCCAACAGTGATAAAAAAAAGCTTGGCTGGGATTGATTGCTCTAAAACGAAAAAAAAAACGGCACTTTGAGGTGAGGTACGGTCAAAATGGAAAAGTTCGGAATGGAATTTTCAAAGTTTATAGTGCTCGTCTGACTCATAGATGTATTACAATGACTTGTCCACCCATACTTAATTTACTAGCCTCAAATGCAATAAAAAAAACTGTAGTTTGTGTACCTACACACGTACACCGAGTGGTTGATCCATGGGGGGTCGGAATGGAATAAAATGTTTGTACGCACGAAATACACAAATAGAAGAACTTGGCTATTCGAGACGTAACAAGTTCTGGTACTACTGTCGTGAAGATTTGTCAATTTTAGTCCAATACTTTGAAAAGTGACCATTGGTTAGCATTTCTAATCCAAAAAGTTACTAGTTTGAACTGATTTTTGTTAAAACCGTTATTATGGTGAAAATACGCAAACAAAGTGTATGCAGTGAAAACTCACTCGTCTTTGTCCATTTTTGGTGGGGCTAAGGTACAAATTCTATCCCCAATAGCTAAAGTATATGATGCTTACACATCTAAGTGGCAGAGATAAGCCTTATTTTTTACCAGTGAAAGTTTTTATGAGTAAAATTGAGTTGTGGACATGGGTCGGAATGGAAAACTCGACTCTAAATGATCGATTATCTCAATGAAGAAATTAATATATCGGTATTAGACAATGTGTCAAGTAAAATTGAAAACATTTAACACAATTTAACGTTTTTCAAGTTTTGGATTTCATTATGGCATGCGAGTGCAAGTACCGGACACAATCTGAGGAAGTAAGCAGAATCACTCATAAATATAAGAAGGCTATAAACAAAACACCCTGTATTACCACTTTATTTTAAACGGGGTAGTATTTCATTCTAGTAAATGTGGCTTATCTAAAAAAAAATAATTTTATTTACAAATGAAAAAATTTTGAAAAGATAAGATGTAATAGAAATCAAACAATCTATCCGTAGAACCTCGTACGAATAAATTAATAATAAAAAAATATGAAAATAACGTTAAACTTTTGAAAACATTTTTTTTCAAGAACAAAAAAATTAAATCAACATTTATTTACTTATTTTACAATCAAAAAGAAACAAAGTTTAAATAATTACTGATTACATCGAAAAAACTAAAAAAATTTTAAAAGTTAAAAAAAAAATTATTTAATTAAACAAATAATTGATCAATGTACACTGTAGATCAAGCAAATCAATTAATAAACAGTAAACAAATATTGAAATTAAAAATAAATTACCAACTGTGATAAGAATGCAGTAAGAGGTAACATCCTTCATAAATCGCTTGTAGCTAAGCGAATACGGTGCTTGGCTACTTGGCTCGTATGCACAAGGGCGTGAGTTCGAACTCCGTGGAAAGTTTTTTTTTTTTTTTTTCTTTTTGCAAAAGTAAGAGTAAAAGTTAACTTTCGTCACACTTTTTTTTAAAGTAAGAATTTTGAGATCGTTGTTTTACTCGGCTCATGTGCTAGGGCTTGCAAGGAGTCCGATCTACCCACTTCTTTACGCTGATCAGCCTTCGTCCAAACCATGAGACATGCTAAGATGTTAAACGTAGTTTATCAAACGAAACAAAATATAGTTTTTTTTTATGATTAATAACTAAATATATCAAAAATATCAATCTGAATAAGTTATACCTCTGTAGAATAAGCTACGAATCTTGTTTAATTGCTGTAATTATGTATTCATGAAAATGAAAAAAAACTTTTCGTATGCTTCCAAAATCTGTCAAAGAGTACAGTCAGCTAATTCTGAATTTAGTTATCAATGATTGATAATTTCAAAATTGGTTGCAAAGTAAAATAATGCTACCAATGAAATTTGTAATACTATAATGACCAAGTAATAACACAGACACATATACAATATTCAAATTGAGACTCAATGATTTCAGTTTTTTTTTCATGGAATCCTAGTACATATACAAGCTACACTGAGAAAAATGGTGTTAAAGGAAGCATTGTAACCATACTAAAATTTACTATACTTTTTAGAAAAACTGAAACATACTCACCAGATGACGTAAATTATTTCGTTAACAGTAATTCTTATTATTAATTAGATAATAATTATTTTGTAGAATCATTACAAAAATTATTACACAGCATAATTAAATTACTGTCTAATATTGTAAAAATCGTGATAGTATAGTTTCTACCATACAACATAGTAAATTTTATTGTAAGCGTTAAGTGTTCCATAATCTGAAGTAAACTTTACTATGTGAGATAATAAATTTTTTAATTTCACTGCGTTGCTATTCAGTATAGTCAAAATTATTCTGTTTGAAAATAATTGTATTCGCTACATGCACAATTTTGAAGCAGCGCTAATCAGGGAAAAACGAGAACTATTGGCCTCGCATTGCAGAAGGCAACATTCGTGGTACGTGCTATGTATACAACGTTTGCTTTCGTTTTCGAAGTCAGAGCTTCTGCATCTTTGCAGGTTACGCCAGCTAATAGCTCTAAAAGATACACAGTATAAGATATATTTCATTGCATTTTAATTAAGGTGTTTCAATAAACATGCATGAGTAAAATGTGTACCTACTACTCATAATTTTAGTAAAAATTTATTCCTTAGAAATATTGTAGATGTATAAAAACACAACTTTCTTATGTTAGTAATGCTTAGCAGTCTGCTAAAAAAAGACAAACATATCGTTTAGTTTCACATATTAGCACAGGTACGCTGCGGTCACTTTTTTAGATTGCGCACGTAGCGAATTCGACGTCTTCATCGATTGAGTGAGATAGTAGATCTCCTTTAGGTATTCACGCCTATTAAGTTTCACATTTAAGATTATACTAATGTTATTACTACGAGAAATATATTTTTTTGATTTATGAGGGTTAAAAATTGATGCGTGCAGAAAAATAATTTTGAATCAACCAATTGTCCGTGGTTAACACCGTGGTCTACAGCAATTCCTTTGATTTTTGGCTTTATTGTAAGTATCAAAAACAGTGCACGTTCTCATATGTACTTTATCGATGCTAATGCAGACATATCAAAGCGTGGTCTAGTGGTTACGGAGCCTGAATCGGAAGCCAAAGGACAGAGGTTTAATTTTTAGTCAGAGCAGTTAAAAAAAAAAAAAAAAATATTATTAAAATGTATCGATATCTATCGTCTAAAGAAAAAATATTCATATGAATAAAAATGTATCTTAATCTCCTTTTAGTTAAGTATTCCATGTGCATAGTAATATGTACATATATTTTTTTCTTTATTGAATACAAGAATTATTTCTAAGCAAAGTAAAAAAGACTATGTTAAATAGCAAATTTCAATATAATCTAGTTTTACGGTGTAACATAGTAATTTTTTTTAAATAGCGAGTATACTCAGCTATCATAAAAAATATAGTGATATTTATTATAGTAATGGAACTTTTTTTAACACCGTTTTTCTCAATATATGTATGCTTGGCATAACATTTTTTAGATAAAGTTCACACTAGTCTGGAAAAACATAAGCCAGATATACCTGTTTTTATGTAAAATTGTTTACAAATTTATAAAAAATTTAACATAAAATTGAAAAAATTCTAAGAAGCCCAGGCCTAAAAATTATAAAACTTTTCCAATTCTAATTATGTTTTCAAATGTTTTCAAATATTGAATTTTTTTTAAGATGGTTTGAAGTTTTGATTTTTTGAAGGTTACGTTTGCAGTCACGGAATTCTGAAAGAATAACAGTATCTTGTCTGTATTCAGTATCTTTTCTCTAATCATACTATGTTAAATATATTTTTTGAAATTAAGTTTACCTAAAAACCTACGAGTTATTGCTAAAAAACTAAAAATCACAAAACCTAACCTACAAAACCCAATTTAGAGGTGAGTGGGCAAAAAATTTATAAAAATCAGTTTAGTAACCCTTAAAACATAAAAAACACTTTTAAATTTAAAAAAAAATTATGATATTCATTCTTATAAAACTACGGTTCTGTTGGTCAAAGCATTGTCATTTTTACACCTATCCTTGAACGTCTATTGGAATTGTAATGGAAGCCCGGGACCGTGTCAATATGCATAGGTATAACTATTTTGTGGAAAAATACTACAGGCCTTATGGGAGCGATGTGGTGCATATTTTTTCCTAGTGTAAAATATGTTAAGCGTAGAAATTCATTCGAGTGAATCTTTTTAACATTTTACAAGTTGAGTATCAGTTTTTTCACATTAATTAAATCGTTAATTGCAACTACAAACAGCGTTTTTAATGTGCAGAGTATAGTCACCCTTACATCAAGCTGTTTGTTTACTTCTGAGCACCATAATAAGCAGCAGCAGAAACAAACAGTTCGATGTAGGGTTAACTGTTCTCCGTACTTTTAAAATGCTGTTATTAGTCTTACTGAACGATTTAATGACAGTAAGCAAAAGGCAGCCTCTACGAACTGCCGATGAAAGTAAGAACTAAATCTATAAAGAAGCCAATGTTTTTATGTTATTGTTAAACTACTATATTAAAATTTAGTTGAGCATCAGAAATTAAAACCTTATTCTGTAAATGAAAATTGTTATACTTAGTTTGGTTGTGAGTTCTTCAAACTATCAGTATTTCAAACTACAGTTATGTACGTATATTTTTATATTGTATATTTAATAATAAAAAATGTACCATCAATAAATTAAAAAATTTACTAAATCTTTGTGTGCCCTAGGACGGAGGATTGAGTATGCATTTGTTGTATGAGGATAAATCACAAAAACTTGTCTGTCAGAAGGCATAAACGTCTCTGAGTAAACGTAGCTTATATCTTTTACAAGCACTAGTATACTTATTCATACAATCCCAAATTGTATACATATTCTATGTATAGGAGACTCGTAAGTGTATAAGTACATTGTGTGATACGCTAGCCGGGGATTACGACTAGCGTATGTGTGTGGGTTTTTACCTTAATCTTTTTAGTTATTTATAGCAACACTAAGTATAATATTATATTTAGATTCTACTAGGGAAAGGGACCGGGATTCAGCTGGCAGTGTACAGTGCTGACTGCAGCAGCATGTAGTGCAATATAGCAAGTATCGTGGACTAGCTTTTTATGACCTATGTAACGGCACTAGTCTGCTGCCACTACAATCAGCACGGCGCACTTCCAATTAAAAATAACACTTTGCGTCTAGTTGTGAACTGAGTGTTTATTAAAATCCACCTAATTACTGAAATATAAGATTCTAGTGGCACACCACGAGGACGCTCCCTATGATGTGGCTTACTAATCTGTGTGTTGCTATACTTTAATAACTTCCGTAGGGGTGCTTCGGGTTGACTCTATTTAAACATTTAGGGATGGGTAGTTATGGGAAGACCACTTTCACTCACTGCATGCACAGCACTAAGATAACCTGGCGTCACCTACCAGTTCAATATTTCAGCCGGATTAATCGTCTTGTTCCCGGCGATGCTGCGTGCGTCACGGGCAGCGGAGAGCTTGGGCGACCTGGTTAACGTCGTCGAGGTTGTGTGTTGGCACTAGCTTGCAGTGTTGCGGCTACTTAGTGGCTCGGCAGGCGAGAGTCTAACGTTGCCACGTCGTGCAGCACCAGTACCAGCCTCGCAGCTATCGCTCACGGACCTACAGCCTACTTTCATGATATTTCTCATATACACATTACTAAGGTGCTTTTGTAGGACCATGGGAGGGAGAGTCAAGCCGAGCTCTTAGATTGTTTGTATTATTACGGCCTCCGGGCCTTGTATCGAAATTCCGCGTGTTATACTTAGTAAGCCACATATACGAGGGAAAGAGAGAGCTATCGTTGAGACTCTCGCCGTTTATTCGTGATGATAAGGGCTCTGTGACGTGCTTATATACACCTTTGATTCACCATGTCACAAATCCCCCCTCACAAACCCTACTTCCACCTTGTGCAGTTCAAGTTTATCTGCAGGTGTAGGTCCTATCATAGAAACTATCAAAAACTTGACGAAAGTGTGCATTGATGTGAGTGTGTAAAGCGTTGTTGTTTGTGTAGAGTCCCGTCTTCTTCTTCCGGATCTTTTCAGGATATACTGGTCGGCATTATATTGCCTTGTTCTATGTATTTGTAGTTATGTCGTGCTGTTGTTATGTCATTTACTCAGTGTATCATTATTGCTATTGTCCCTACTAGTTTGTGGTGTGCCAATACATTTACAAAAAAATCATTACAAAAAATAATTTAAAAGAAAAAACCGTTACAAAAGAAACAAAGACAAAAAAAAAAAAATAGACGGTTGTACATTATTCGTTGCTGAGAAATGTACAGGCGTTTACAGAATTATTTTTACTGAATGGTTAGAACTTTAAAGTATATAATAATAATAATGGAAGTTATAAAAAAGAAATTATATTAGTGAAGTGAAAGCAAAGGGTTACGTTATTCGTTTACTATTGAAAATTTATTTAAAATGAAAAAATTTATTCCATAAATCTTGTGACCACTTTGCTTTCTTCCTCAGGTACTAGTGCCATAGTGTATTACATGTGTATTGCTTACCTGATCGCCCAGCCTCCCCGTGCCCAAATTTCGCCAATACCTTGGCGTGTAATTGTACACGAATTTCGTCGTATTTTGTACGACCAGGTTACCAGCGCTATACATGTTGGCCACTGTAGTATAGTTTATTGTTATGTATGTGATTTTGATAGTTGTTAAATAAATTATTCCAATTAGATAAAAAAATACTCATTTATTTTCTCTATAATCACTGAGTCCCTTCAGGGAAATTTACAAAAGTTAAAAAAAAAGAACAAAAATTTACTAACAAAAAATAAAGTTATTTAAGCAATTTATTTTAAATCAGGCAAAGAAAAGAAAGAAAAAAGTAAAGGAAAGAGAATGAAAAAAAAATGAAAAAGTGTGAAAAGAAAACAACAAAAAATATTAGGGGGCGGTAGGGGGTCGGTAGGGGTGGCAATTTGCCAGCTCGGCTTTGACTGTTTTCCCGGTGTTTATGTCTCTAACCTCCATAACCACTTCCGACAATGCCTTAACGATCGCGCATGGGCCTATAAATTTGGGGGCTAATTTCGCTGAAAATTTTTGGCCTGCCGCAGACAGAACATGATTTCTTCGTAACACCAATTCTCCTATCTGGAATTGTGCGGGCCTATGGTGTTTATTGTAATATTTCTCTTGGTGAGCCCTAGCCTCGTCGATATGCTTCTTAGTTAAATCTCTTATAAGAGTCAACCTCTGCATTCGATCTTCCCAGTTTGTTGTGTCCCTCATATCTAATTTATCTGCGTTCCCTGGCTTGTTGGAATTTTTTATTGGCAATGGATTTTTACCAAAATTCAAAAAGGCTGGAGTCATTTTTGTGGACGCGTTTTCCATTGTATTCATAGCAAAAGCAAACTCTTGTAGGTGAACGTCCCACAGCTGGTGGTCTTCTTCTAAGAATGAACTGATCATTGTGTTTAACGTTCGCATCACTCTCTCGGCGGGGTTAGCTTGCGCGTGATATGGTGGAATTGTTGTTTGTTCGATATTTGCGTCAGTGCACATTTCCTTCATATCTTTGTTAATAAATTCCGTCCCGTTGTCTGTAAGTATGTATTTGGGAGTTCCCCACCGATTCAAGATCAGTTCCTCAAACGCTTTCCTTACATTCTTTCCGTCTGCTTTGCGAAGAGGTCGCAATTCCACGTATTTTGTGAAGAGGTCCTGGAACACTATGACGTATCGGTTCCCAGTCTTAGATGGTGGTTTTGGCCCTAATATATCCGCGGCCACCACCATCCACGGATGTTCGATATTCCGTTCTCCCATCAGTCCTGCCGGGGCTTGCTGCAAGACCTTATTTTTCTGACATTCCTGACACGCCCTAACATATTCCGCGACATCATGGTAGCATCCCGGCCAGTAATGGTACATGATTAACCGTGCATAGGTATTATTAACCCCAAAATATGCCGCTTGAGGCTCTGCATGGACTTTCTGTAGGACTTTACATCTTACTTCTTTCGGGAGAACTATCTTCCATGCATTGAGGTCGGGCATTACCGGGTCTATAAGAGCATTCGGTTTATGGTACCATAGTTTACCCTCGGAGATCTTCCAATTGGGGAATTTATGGGGAGTTCGCCTTACAGATTTTATCCGCCTTTTATACCAGTCATCATCTGTAGGGGTCGCTGAAGTTATCTCCTCTATTGCAGCTACCTGGCCTTCATATGCTCGCGACAACGCGTCTGGAACTTAATGTAACTTCCCTTTCCTGTGCATGAATTTCACTTCATATGCCTGCAGTGCAGTATTCCAACGAGCTAACCTACCTACTGGATCCTTGAGCTTGTTTAACCATAATAGGCTACTGTGGTCCGTGATTACCGTAAAACTTTCTCCTTGCAGATACCCTCTAAGACGATCTACCGACCAAAGTACTGCTAGACATTCTTTCTCCGTCACCGTACAATTCCGCTCGGCTTTACTCAAAGTCCTGCTTACATAGCTAATAGGGTGCTCCTCTCCATCGACTTCCTGAGTCAATACACCAGCAATGGCGTAATCGCTGGCGTCTGTTTGTAACACAAACGGCTTAGAGATGTCCGGTCTAGCCAATACTGGCGCTTCGGTTAGTGCTTTCTTTAGATTTTCGAATGCTTTCTCTTGTTCGCTGGACCATTCCCATTTAATATCCTTAGCCATTAGCTTCGTTAGGGGTGTTTTAAGATCAGCAAGTCCTTTAATAAAACGCGAGTACCAACCAACCATACCAATAAACCGCTTCAGTTGTTTTAAGTTTACTGGCACTGGGTAATCAACAATTGGTTTGAGTTTGTCTGAGTCTACCCTCAGTCCATATTTATCCACTTTGTATCCCAAGTATTAAACTTCGGCACAGCCAAATTCTGATTTTTCACGATTTATTACTAAGTTGGCATCTTTTAAAGCGTTCAAGACAATTTTTAGCCATTTCTTATGATCCTGGAAGTTTTCCGTCACGACTATGATATCGTCCATGTATGTATAAACGTAGGGCTCCCATTCTGGCTTGATGATTTCGTCCATGATCGCTTGAAAAGTGGCAGGTGCATTCGTGAGGCCATAAGGCATCCATACGTATTGGTAGAGACCTCGACCCGGTACTGCAAAGGCTGTTAGCTCTTTGCTGCCCTCTTCCAATAAAATTTGATGGTACGCTTCGCTAAGGTCTATTTTTAAGATAAATCTTGCTTTGCGGAGCTTATCTAGAATGTCGTCTATCAGACGCATCGGGTATGCATTCTTTTTTGTGACCTCATTTAGCTTTCTGTAGTCGATGCAAAATCGGAATTTCCCGTTAGCTTTGGGGGCCAATAGTGGACAGCTGCATCAAGCACTTTCAGACTCCTCTATTATGTTCTCTTGTTTGAGTCTTTCGATCTCGTCATATGCTATTTGCAATACTTTAGGTGCATATCTCCGTGGTCGTTGTTTAATTGGTGCTTGTCCTTGTACATCTATCCGATGTTTTGCAACGGTCGTAACGCCTAGTTTTTTGGGACGTGGTGGTATCAGTTCATCCAAAATTTGGGTCAACTCATCTAATTCTGTAGGGGACAGGGAATGTAATCCTTCAACCGTTGCTGTAGCTGAACAACAAGCAGAATCCTCTGCTATTGGATAGAACCTTCCCCATGTCAATTTATCCTGACTCCATGAGTCAGTATTGTAATCTATCAGAAATTTAAATTGGCGTAGGAAGTCAATACCTAGAATTGCTTCGTACTTCAGTCCGTCTGCCAGTCCAAACTTGATTGATTCCTTTATACGACCTATTTCAAGGTCTACCTTAATCGTACCTTGTAACAAGATGGGCATACCATTTGCTACTGTTATTGTGGACTGACATGGATTAAATTTCTCCAATTTTTCTGAAAAATTGTCACCCAAGTAACAATGGGCCGCCCCACTATCAATTAACGCGGATACCCGTGTCCCGTTAATATATACCACGAGAAAATGCCTTGGTTCGCTGTTTAATGACAATACTTCTAATATCCCATTAGCACCTGTAAGTGTCCACGGACTTATTTCGTTACCGTTTAACCTACCCGTATCCTTTGGCGTTTTGCCGCTATTTCCTAATAGCTGCCGCCCCAAACGCCTGCTTCGCAATATGGGGGATATTCCGCCTCCACATATTCCTAAGCCTGTCGAATGCATCCTTTTTATCTGTGTGCTAATACTTTTACCTAAATTAACAAGACTCGCGCAGGTTTTGTCAATTTCCATTATTCGTTTGGGGACGACACTACATGCTCTCCCTTTGAATCCTTTTATCGTTAAGTTGCCTAACGTATACCCCCAGAGGATTTGTATGATGAGCCACCATAACTTTCCAATTATGGGCGTATATCTAGCGCATACTAAAGAAAACTTATCAACTAAACTATTTACATTATACTTAACATCGATTGGTAACTTAGCATTATATAGTATTTGAGCCTTTTGTCGGTTCGGAGAGGTAGCACCGACTCCTAATGCGTCCCCTCCTACAGGTTTTCCGGCCTAGGAGTATCACAATTCCTACATTTGACTCTCTTGCTGCCAATTTTACCACACTTCCAGAAGTAGATAGCTTCCGGGCAATCCCTGCGCCAGTGTCCACCTTGCTTGCAAATAAAGCATGCGCTTGACTTCGTGCTCTTTTGCCCTTCTCTGCTGGAGGTGTTTCCGTTGAGACCCTGCTCTACCGTAGGGTTTGTTCGTGTGCATGCCTGATTTGATTGATCGTTAGTGCTAATTTTGGTCATTGATTATACGTTTTTGATAGCACTTAGTGCATTATTATTATTTATTATGGAATTTACCGCTGCAACTTTCCTGGTTGTTACTTGTCGGCGGGGCTGGTATGCAGTAAAGGGAAAGAGAGATTCTTCAGGTCCGGGAGGGGGTCTATAGTCTTTATCTTGGCTTTTGATCAACTCTACTTCTTTACCTAAAATTAAGAAATCTGTGAAATTTCTAATATGGGCCCTGTTGATTCTGCCTCGATAGCTAGGATGTAGATTCCGATACGCTCTGTTTACTTGCTGCTCTAGGGTAAGGGGGGGGGGTTGACTTGATCCAAGAGAGTTCGAATTTTTGACAGGTAGGCTGCTACTTCTTCGTTTGGCCCTTGTGTGCGCCTATCGATCTCTCTCAATAATCTCTCCTGTAGCTCCCCAACCCCGAATTGTAATCGAAAGGCATCCGCCAGTTCCCAAATCGACCGCCACAAAAATTTCTCTCTACAGAACCAGTGGTTTGCCTCAGCATCCAATACTGCAGGTAAAGCCTGTACTACGTCCTCTAATGTTAGCCTATAGGTTAGCGTACATTCGCATAATTTTGCTATTAACCCCTCTGGATCGTCCCTACTAATATTACAGAATTCTATTCCCCATTTATGAAATATATCCACTGTTTGTAATTCACGTCTGAAATCTGTACTGCACCGTTGCCTGCTTGTTTCATTATGCAAGTTATCTACTTGGTACAGACTTGGCTGTCTGTACATTTGCTGATTTTGTCCGTGATCTGTTGTGTAATTCCTGGACGTTTCTAACTCATATGTGGGAGGACGTTGTCGTATTCTATCTGAAGTGTAGTCTATTTTCACGTACTGCCTAGATTCATCGGTATTCTCGAGGTTTATTGACGGTAATAGCAGACTTGGATTCCGTCCGTACGCTCTTCTAGAAGCCTCGTGTAACTCTTGGTGTGTATCTGGGCGAAGCAACTGTTGTTGTGTCCTTCTTAGTTGATGTATCGTCGATTGGGCTTGTGAGCCCAACTCGCTTCTCAATCGATTCCCTCTTTCTATATCTTCCATACAGACATCCTCTCTACGTCCTTCTAAGTCGTCATTTCCCTCCATACCTGCATCCCCTATGATGGCAGTTTGTCTTCTTCTTCCCTCTTCCAACAACTGACTTAATCCTACCTGATCACGTCGTTCCACGTGTGCTCTTCTAGTCTGGATGTCATCGGTAAGAAAATCCTGTTGGTTTCTGTTGTACGAACTATTAGAACTATTCATTCCATTTGACGCTGCTTGCTCATCTTGTGGGTCCTCAGACAATCTCATTAGTGACGTCCGGTTCTGTAAATTTCTTTCAACTTGTTGTCTGACTACATCTTCAAAAGTATTCCTGTCCCTATTTAAAATTTCATCTCTTCACGTTCATAATTCGTATTTAATTGGACTATTGCTCTTCTTCTATTTCTGCTAGTTATTTGCGGTAGGGGTGGGTGAGGTAATTCGAGCCTACCTGTAGGGTACAGTTGATCCTCTAAGTGAGACCATCTAGTCGTCGGACTGTTGTAATAACGTTTCTCGAAATATCTTACAAGTCTATCCCTGACATCTAAGGACGGTCCTACATACACTAGGTTAAGATTTTTTAGATACTCTCTAACGTTTTCTTCCGATAATGCATTTACTGTTCGTTTAATTACTTGCCCCCCTGTTGTTGGGTCTAGTGACGCTAATTCGTCTCCTAATTCAAAACTATTATTAAAACTAAAATCCAAATCGCTGTTGTTGAATTCCATTATTCTGTGCTTGTAGGGTATTTCATTCTGTAAGGTATAGCAGAAAAGAAGAACGAGATAGAGTAGGAGAGAGAAAAGAGAAAGAGAAGAGAGATAGAGAAAACAAAATTTAGATTTAATAAACTGATGAAAAATGAAAAAAAATTTAATTACAGTATTAAAAGATAAGAAGAATGAAAAGGAAAAAAGGAAAAATAATTGTGAAAGAGACAGAAAATAGACAGTCAATAGACAACTTTAAACTTATTAACGGTGGGCTATTACTATTTAACGGAAATATCACCCGTTGTAGCGAAGAGAACGAGAGAAGGAGACAACACAAAAAAAAATTTTTTTATTTCTTTATTATTTAATTACGGGTGACGGTAAGGGTTTGTCGGTAGTGATGATAGATAACGATTATGTATATTTATAGTACAATTACTCTGTTTTCAAATGAATATTTTAACCTCCAAAAAAAAAAAAAATTGTTATTGTTACGGAAGTTGAACGTGTATATTTATAAATTATATATTTATTGTATCCTGTGTGTATGTAAAAATGTGTAAATGAAAACACACGTGCTACAGTAGCAGCGTTTTGTACCAACAATGGCCGTCTTCGTGCAGTGAAAGTAGTCTTCCCGCTTCTCTCTGCTAAATCCCTTTACGCGGAGAGAACAGTGTCGAGCGCTATTTTGTGATACGCTAGCCAGGGATTACGACTAGCGTATGTGTGTGGGTTTTTACCTTAATCTTTTTAGTTATTTATACACATTTTTATACACACCTCTGATTCGCCACGTCACAATTGTTACACGTAAGCGATGCCATTTTTATTAAGCACAACAGAACCATAACTTTAGTGATACTCCTTAATACTATCAGGCTCACTGACTCAGCCATGTCGTCATATGTACACCTGTATTCGCATTTTCCAACACAGATATGGCTGTTACACAGATGGTTAGGAGAAATCTCAGATTGGTTTTATAATTACAAGTAATCAAAGTATAAAGCCTTGTTTACTTGGTTCACGTAAGTAGGACATACGATGCTTGGACACAGACTAACTTTTGCAAGCTACAAATTATTTCAATAAGCGGTAACAATTATTTTATTCAGTGATTTTAATCTTTAATCATTCTTCTTCAATTAGAAAATGAGTTTTAAAAAAATACAACCGTATATTATTGGAATAATGTACATAATAATAAGTATAATGTAAAGAACCGCCGGCTTAAGGGAGTTCACTCGCTAAGAGAATTAATGTCAATATATTAATAATACTTTGAACAGAGATTAATTAGTGTATGAAAAACCTTCGATTCAAATTTCAAGTCCCTTTATGGCTTATAAAATGAGATATTGATAATTTTATTTTTGAACTTTTAACGTGCAGTCTTATGAAAATCAGTACTATTCTGATACATAACCTGCAATATCTGGATAATCGACGTCAAGATTTAATTTGAAATTTTTTTGAAAATAGCTAAAAACTTGGTGATTAAGTAGCTATAGTCTCATCTTCACTCATGGCTTATGGAATGAGCAATAAATTAGTGAATACAATAATCCTCCTTCGACAGCTACGTTATGTGTCAAAAAGGTTAGGTACGAGGGAACTCCTTTCAATGGTGAGGAGTGAACGTCCTGAAATATACGGAGTCTTCTCTACAGTTGCAAGTAAACTCAAATTTGTAGATGTAGGGTTTGGCAGTTATAAAAATTCTGTACCTAGATACATCGTCGGGTCAGCGCAAGAAAGAGCATTGTTAGATTTTAGAGAAAACGAGAGCCTTTTTTTACTAGAAGGCAAGAAACAGCCTTTTTAAATTTTTGAGCAAACTAGAAATTTTTCAAACTCTGAGGCAAGAAAGGGTCTTTTCATGATAAAAGTTTTTTAGCCTGATTTTAAGTTGGTAATATAAATAATATAGAAATACAAGTCGCCTTCAACATATATGTATATTATTGACCTGATGAACTTTTCGATTCATAAAGTTATTATTAAATACCAAAGCGCCACGGACCAATGAATCTAAGATCACACGTCTTTAATATCAGGTAAAGCAAACTAAATAGATGATGATTTTAAAAAACGCCTCTAAACTTATGAAGAGACGCACTTCTAAATAGATAAAAAAAATATAAAAAGCGCTCTTCACTTGTAGATGTAAAGTGAGTTTTATAAGGACAAATCTTACTATTGTATTAAGAGACAGCGTTTGTTTGTGTGTTCGCAAAAATCTCAATTTCTATCAAAAGTTCAATTACAATTTCTAATGTGTCATAGGCTAATACCATTAACAATAACTTTAATAGAAATGTTCTTATATAACTTATAAAAACTAACGCAAAGCAGATCTGAAAGGGAGTTTTAAATTTTGACTGCTAGAAGGCCAGTGATAACATATATGTTTTCAATGTTACTTTACATTGACTGAGCCGCTCCCGCAATCAATTTTATGGAGTTACTTTAATAAGTAAAAGTTAGTAGCAAGCTTCAATAACGTGTGACACGCACATCATCACATAGTCGATGTTGAGCGACAACACATCTCATGAAATTTGATATCTCATGCAATTGTGATCGCTCCTGAGCATATCGACGCCTCGTACGAAGTCTAGCCTCATTCACATTTTCTCATTTAAATTAACATCGGAAAATCTGAATAAAGATAGACTTCGTACGAGGCGTCGATATATGGTGTGGAAAAAATCTTAAATTTTACTAATATATAAAGTGAAGTCACAAAAACCGTTGTAATCGCTAACCACGAAAATTACTCAACCACTATTACTGAAATTTTTCATACTGATGCTTGACACTTCCTTGATGGTTTTAGTACAATTCTTATTAACTTATTAACTTTAGGTGTCAAGGAATAGAACATTTATCGAGATTCAAGCAGCAGTATCAAAATTGACAAACAAAGAATCCATTACGTAATAAGAGATCAGCTTTCAATTATAACCCTTACAGTAATCACTTAAATCTTCCAGATTTTTAAATCGGTAGAATGATACGTACATAGTGCAATAGGATTGTTTCTAACGTCAGATAGCGGCAATGGGCCTACGTATGGAATTCTGCCAAAATTAATATTTTCAAATATCATTTGTTAAAATTACAATTTTTCATTTTTAAATGATCATTGTTCGAATTTTTCATAACTTGTTTTTAAGTACCTTATGGCCGTGATTGTTTTACGTAATTATAAGGCAGATATTAATATACTGTTGACTACAGGTTTGTCTATATCTGACTGTAAATCATAAAAATTTTTTATTATCAGAGTCGCTTTTGACGATTTCCTACAAAAATACTTGTAACAAAACTGGTTTTATCAATTTTTCAGTTTATATGCACCTAGAGTTGTTACTAGCAAAAAAGTGCATGAATTTTAATTACACATTTTTGAAGCTGTGCATAAATTTTTGTTAAAAACTGACTGCCAATTGGTTAAGATGGTCAACTTTCTTCAGATAAAACTTGGAGGACCTCTCAGAAGCAAGGGATTTGCCACCTATACATAGATTTGCGCATATGTATTTTGAATAGAATGGTACAAAATTACACTACTACTTACAACAAAAATTAATTTTAAAAAATCTTGATAGAAATTGTTTCTTCATAAAAAATTTTTGAGTAAAGTATTTTTTTCATGTTCAATATAATACGTGATTTTTGAAATGTACTAGTTATGTGAAACGCGCCTTGCACGCTTTAACTATTTTATTTGATTTGATTTACACTTGCGAATAGTTTTCTATTTCTTTATTAAATTTTAACAAAATAATAACTTTTCTGCATTTCTATCATGTCAAAAGTAAGAAAAATTAGTGTTATTGTTACCTTTTACACGGATTCTTTCTTCAAATAAAGAATTGTATCAACAATTTTTTAATTTTAGATACCATAATAAATACTTGTAGATCTTAGTTTCGTAAGGTAATATGGTAACTCTTAAAATGACAATTGAATGTATGACTACAAACAAATCGAATAGTATCTAACTCTAAATAACTGTAACAAAGCAGACTAATGTTTTATTTCCATTATAACTTCGATTTAACGAAATTGATATTTAAAATTCTTTTTTTTTAATCAATCATATGATCTATTAAAATCCGACAATATTAAATATGTAGTTATCTTACATTATAAAATTTAAATTGTTTTAAATATTTGCTTTTCAAACTACATTTTTAAAAACTCTCTTTTACCTAGGCACACTATCGTCACCTAATGTTACAAAATGTTCCACTCCCACGCAATCCTTTTATTACCTATGCATCTTTAATGAGGACTTTTCATAACGATAAATGTGTATTTAATTTTGAGAGTGGCTTTCAAGGAATTTGAATGTGTAACTGTAAAACAGTAGTTTGTGCGAATATTGTAGTGTCACTTTTTGAAAATTTTTGTACACAATTGATCTCTGTTAACTGCTTTATTATCAAACAACTTGGGAGATAACTGAGTAGAACCCTAAGTTTTCGATGAGCTATATGATTGACGCGTGTAGATATTTCATAAATAGAGTAGGAAAATCAGACTGAGTAATAACCGCATTTCAACGTGGTCCTGAGACTAAACCAGGAAAAGGAGTCAGCTATAGGAACATGTCTTGGAAAAAAATGTTAACTGAGATATTTGGACGTTTTTAAGTTTGCCCTGATGTATTATAATAATATTTCTAAAATGCAGCAGCTGAAACTATTCCTTTATTTTTTCATTTGCTGTTAAAGCTTTAAAGATGCAATTGTTTGATTTTATAAATTTTCCTTGACTTTTTACCAAGAAATATGTATGTGATAATAGCTGTTGTACTGATTAAAAATATGTACAAAATTGAACATGATGTGTTTAAATTTCATATTTTTTCCGTACGAAATGCAAGAAATTGTGAAAAACCGCTTTTTTAAAAATAATAATTAAACTTTTATTAAAAAAAACAGAGTGCGTTACTTAGGTACCACGAAAAAAAAAAAAACCAATTTTAATGCCAATAGTAATTTTGTCAGTAAGGTAGGAATAACTTGTATGAGGTGCTTTGATAAGTGAGCATAAGCGCGTCAAATCGTGCGCACTTAAGGAGGTTTAGGAGAATCTTTCGGAGAGGTGAAGAACGGAGAGTCCCCCCTGCCCGCGCAGCTAGGCCCTTCCCGTGCACCTCCTCTTGCACTCTACAAACTTAAAACTGTACGACTGTAAATGCTTATATTTTTGAAAAATGCCTGGCAAGGCTTGATTTTTTTATCTAGAATCTTCCTTTTGTACCAAGGTATCCACGAAAACGTTTTTTTATTCCAACACTTTTAGAATATACCTTAATTTCAATTAAAAGGTCAACCTAATCCTGCTCTCTCATAAGAGACCGTGTTAAACTGTCAGTATTTCATAATTTTTTTCTCGAAAACTTCCCCTGGTGAAAAATCTGAAAAATTCATGTGCACTCCTAATATGCTCAAATATAAGACATATTTTTTGGCACGTTTCTCCATTTTGAACTTTTTCCCAAACCTTCTTAACATCGATATTTCTGGTTTCTAAGGCCACACAAATAGTTATAACCAATCAATTTTCTTATAACCAAGCAATTATTACAACCGATTGATTTCGCTTTATCTATTAAGCAACCCAGAATTTATTGGTTATAAGTATTCAAGTAACTTTGCGAACCCAAAATTTCAATGTTTTTTGAAGGGCGTACGATTTCACGCGTCTGTGCTTATTTTCCGTAGCACCTGATGCCAATTATTCGTATTTTACCAACGAAACTACTATTAACATAACATTGATTTTACAATGACGTGGCACACTGTAACGACGTGATCTACTTTTTAAACAAAAATTTAAATATTAAATCATAACGTCTGAAAATTTCAGAGTTACAGGTTACAAAATAAAGCATCTGGATTTTTTATAAAACAAAAAAACTTTCTCAGGTTCTATTGGTTCAAAAAACCTTTTTTTTTTTTAATCTAAAAAAAATCTTGCTTCTTGCGTGGAAAAAATCAGTGCATTAAAAGTTGTCATGTTATTTTATTTTGCAACTAAGCACTTTAAAAAAAACCGATTAGTCAATTTTACAGATTTTAAGCACGACTCTTCAAAAAGTGAATAAGCCTAAATACAACTGTGTACGACTTTCCAAAATTGTCATAGTTAAGTTGCAAAAAGTGTCTATTTAATAAATGCATGGCTTTTTGGAAAAACTAATCGATCGTCCATGCAAAAATAAACCAAACATATTACGTAAGAGCTTAATATAATTTATTGATTATATTTGATCAAAGTTTATAGACTACAGTAAGGTTATATTAACTGTTTATTTGCAAAAGTAATAGGATAATAGTGTTGGGAAACAGTGTTTTCTAGCAGTTTTTTGCACTTTATAAAAAATGTAATAATTAATTTAAATGCACCAGGTCTCATTTTATGGATATTTTTAATACCTACAACTTTTGTTGTGCACTTTTTTTGTGAAACAGTCAAGAATAGTTTGTTATACTGAAAAATCTCGGTTTTTGCAACAGGAAATCAAAAGTAACGGCATGGTTTCAGCTGTTGCGTTGGAAGTATATAATCATAATATATCAAAATGATCCGAAATACATCCAAATATCTCAGTTGGCATCTTTTTAGTAAAACCCTCCTTATTCTGGTTTGAAGCAGCTTATAAGATAAAATAATACATGCGTACTTTATCATAAACAGATACTCACATAATTAAGTTAGATTTTTCAAATTAATTATGAAACCTACGAAGTTGAAATTAAGAGTAGGGAGACTCCCACCACTTAAAAGACACGCTGTTTTACGTTAGGACACTGAGACTTCCAAACTTGAAGCAAGAGTGACAACAACACACTGGAAGAGCCGTCAAACTATTGAGCACACAATTTCTGTTGTCATAAATTGCAAGCAAGGGTATAGAGATACCATAAAAGAAATAAGTCATTGTTACAATGTATACTTTATTAAAAATTGTGTTACAAGAGTTTTCAATCGAAAATTGCAATACTTGTATGATATGTTGCTGTCCCTTTTTTTTTTTTTTTTTAAATTTATTAATACAACATGCAATATAAAATCTAAAAAATTATTTTGCAAAAAAAAAATTTCATCAGCATGACTGTTTTTTTGAAATAGCGAGTATTTTTAGCAACAAAAATTTAAAATAATGTGGATTGTAGATAATTACTGCTAGTATACTATATATACTCTTGTTAACTAAACTTTAAAATTGTAATATGATAAGAAAGTCAATTTTAGTTGGCCATGATAAGATGAAAATTACCATTTGGTGAAAACTATTTTAACCCTTTATTGACAGTAACATTGTTTCCGTTAAAATATTAAAAGTACGAGTGTACAGTATGAAAACCAGCAGATTGAAAAAATAGCTGTTATTTATTATTGACTTCAGTATTTTATCCCAAAAATCTAAAAAAACGAAAGGGATTGAGGGCACTCCAAAGATACTTAAAATGTCTTACTTTATCAATAAAACTTGCTTTATCTTATTGTGACGTTATTAATTTAAGAAATTCATATTTTTCGCAAAAAGAAGGGTTAAAGGTGATTGTTTGTATTTGACAAAATAAATCGATCCCTAGTTTAAAGGCACGCTGTCATTGATAGTGTAGCCACCTTCTTATATCCTCTTATACATACGGTTAAGTAGACGCAACCAACAGCTCTTGCTTGAATTTATCAAATTTTCACGGCTGTTGTGATAGAACGTCAGCAATGATTAACATGGAATACAAATGTATTTTCGTCATCCCTGACAGTAAAGTTTGTTGTTTACGTCCGCATAGTAAGACGTAAAGCGACAAACGTACGGCCGCTGGATTTCTTTACGTCCGCTAAGCGAGGCACTCCTACGAAATCCGTGCTCTCAAATGCACACTGATTATGTATCTATATATATGAGATCCATACCAAATATTTGCATTATACATATGTGGTGGCCAAGTGTTGTGTTTTAGTTGTATATTTTTTGACGGCCTTGGGTTGTGTGAGAATTGACGCCGGCGTTGTCTTTTCACCTTTTCAGTGCCTTCTGCTATCCGCTTGTGTCGTTGTGTCAAGTCGTTTCGCGCCTATATTAACTATAGCATTGCTCGATTTTTTTTCTTCTCTTTCTTATCGTTTACCATATGATCTGTTGCTCATCTCTTGTGTACTTATAATCAAAATTATCACTACGTGCTTTTTTTTTAAAACTTTATTTCAAGTTTAGAGTTACTTGTAGGTAATGGTGAACACATTTTCATGGCTATTGGACTACTACCTTGAAAGTCTCGCGCTATGTATGAAAAAGCACATATCTAATGCATGGACTGGAAAACCAAGAATAAAGTATCGTTTAATGAAAGTTTTTTTTGGTGTAATTTAAAGAAATTTCAAAAAAAAAGAATGTATTCTTTTAGAATTCACTATTGAATTATGCGTAAGTTTTTTTGTGGTCGATCGGTCAGTCCAATTATTGGCACGTTCGATTATCTATCGTTTGTTCATTCGCACTTTATTAGGACCTCGGTTTATAGGACCAATGCTTATAAGGAACGCATGGTACCGAGCGATTCATTTTTTCCTGCGTTAACCAAATCAACCAATTGAACAAACTTTCCTTTACGGGATGACGAAAAATCGTATACATCACTCTGCTTCGCTTCGGGTGACACACTCCACGCGGCCGTACATCAGCCACTTTACGGCCTCGTGACGTAATATACTATAACTAAAGATTGAATTTACTACATTTTTTACGCTTTATTTATAATCATAAAATGCTTACTTCCTTAAATATTTAAAGATACTTACAGACTATACAGATTTGATGCCATTGGCTTCTCCCTCAGGTTTTACTCATTCAACACCATGGGCGCTGCTGCATATCATTTTATCTTCTCCAGATTCATGCTCGCTGCCAATAAGGAATGTACGGTGTAAAGTTCAATTCAGAGGACACCATGATCTGCCAGTCCTGATTTATGATTATATAAGTAAATCCATAAGTCTATGTATGTAAGCGTGTGCATGTTGGGGCCCTCTGGATTGACCATAACACCATAGGGGAGACCAGGGAATGACGGACATCTTTTCTTCAACAGCTAATTACAGCTTTAATTTTAAAGTAAGATTAACCGAATGAATTGATTTTTAAAGAAAAGAGAATGTAGTTATCACAACACAAGCAAATTATATAAAAATAATAAATCTTTTTGTTTAAGAACGGCACGAACCAAACCTCTGAAAACTGCTAGTAGTTCCCCATAGTGAGGTACTTCTAGCAGAAGGTGGGGTACCACTAGCCTGATAAATCATGATGATTTGTTAAGGTAACTCGTAAAATGAATTATGAAAAAGAAGTTCTTTTTATTATTCAGAACACATAAAATTAAAATAAAAAAATGACGAAAGCATGTATACATGTATACATATGACAAATATTTTGAATTACATTGAAGTTGTAACTTTAGAATCATAGTTTTTGATTGGCATTTGGTTCTCATCCCAGTTTCCTCGGTTAATTTTTTTTCATAGTGATGCGCCATTTGTAAAATTTGCTTAAACAATAAAAATCTTAAAAACTAAATCACCTTGTGTATCACGGTGTATCATGGTGTATCACAATGTTTACATGTCTGGATAAGGTTAGGAAATGTGTTTACGGTCGGAGCTCACCGATAATATAGCGAACTCCCGTGCCAGTAGCGTCCTGCCATAAGGTACCAGTCGTTCCCCATTTAGTACACTTTATTATTTTTTCAATAACTTTTTTTCCATGCCTTCTAAAAAAAATTTAAAAAAATCATATTGAAGCTCAAGATTTAATCTACAAAATAGACATTATAAGATAGTTTAAAACAGGTTCGTTTGTATCGAGTGTATGTGATTAAAATTGCGAGAGCAGGCACTCTATAAGATAAAATTTTACATGTTTTTCATTAAACTTACGCTTCATTGTTTAGTGTTTTACTTAGAGAGGGAAAAAGTAATCGCATTAGGAATTGTTATTTACAAGGTTTGAATTAAAAATATTTTATCATTCGGAAAAAACTGAGGTGCTCGAGTTACCTAGTAAGCTTGTCATTCCCCGGTTTCCCTTATATTCCTTACACTTTCTACATAAAATGATCCCAGACTTTGTGCTGTAACAGCACGATTACTGAGTATATATATATATATATATATATCCTAGTGGGGCTAACGCCCTCCTGCGCGCTTTGTGCGCCAACCCCCTACTAACAGATTGAGTAGACAAAATAACGACATTACTCGTTTATTTATCAATGCAGGCTGAAAATTCTTTCACAACAGTGGAATACGTGACTCATAAAGAAGTTGATAAAACACATGATTAACTTGACATAGTTGAATTGACATAAATATTAATTTTCCAATAGTATTTTAAAATAATATCAAAGAGGGTCTTCCATTACACGAAATGAAATTGAAAATAAATGCTAAAGTAGTGTTAATAAAAACTTTAAATATATCAGACGGTCTCTGTAGAGGCACAAGATTAAAAAAAAACAAAATTATTTAAGTGTAATATAGAAGCAGAAATAATTATATGAGAAAAAAAGCAAAGTTTATATTCCTAGAATAACATTGAATACTGGCATCTTATTATCATTATCTATTGTCTTCTATAGAAAACAGTTTCTTTTTGTATTAGCATGTTATATATTTATTAACAAATCAGAAGAACAGAGTTTTGATTCTTTAGGATTATGGATTAAAAAACCTTTATTCACTTATAGACAATTATACGTTGCTTTATTAAGATGTAAGAATCCAAAAAGAATTTTTATTCAAATTGCATCTGAGAATGAATTAGAAATTTAAAACATTGTTTGGCTAGAAATTTTTCAGTAATTCAAAAATAAGTAACTTTAAAGATTGTCACATTAGGACAGACGTATGTTGATTCATAAAAACCATAAAAAACAAATATGTGAAAAATGTGGAAAGGGTTTTAAAAGAACAGATGGGTTAAAATGACACATAAAATGTCACAACATTAAGCTATCAGAATAAATTGTTGTTTTAAAAGCTTAATTGTGTTTGTCAATTTCATAATACCTCCTCCTGAATTATGTCTCTTACTTAATAAAGTCCTCAAGAAATCAAGAATTTTATATTTGGGTAAAGTATACATGAACCAGAAGTAGATTTGAAATGTAAAAGTTCAATCAAGTTAAACAAATAATGGTACTTCACAGACACATAGTGAGTAAAGGGAAGCGAATAGATAGAGGGAGACCTATGATCAGTGACTTAAAAAACTCCAAAAACAAGGTATGACTTAGGTACTTAATTGCGTATATTTTTTAACATTTATGATGGTAAAACATTTGATAAATAAGTATTTTATTAGGGGGAGGTGGAGGGGGTTGTGGAGGAGGAGTGAGGGGGAGCTGAGAGGGAGTGAGGGTAGCTTACTCAATCATAATTTGATTAAAAATGACGTTAAAACAAGCAAATAACTACGTAAATCGAGGGGGAGCTGAGGGGGAGAGGGGGGGGGCTGAGACTCACTTTTGTCAATTCAACTATATAATATAGGGATGTATATATATCTTCCTATATCATATAGTCGTAAGAGTTAGAGCGAGGTTTTGCTCTCCCCACTCCCCCCCAAATAAGGTAGTTATTCTTTCATTTTCTTGCATTTTTCGAGTAATCCTAATTTTTTGCTAGCTCCCCCCCGCTTCCTCCAGCTTCCCTCCCCGCTCTCTCCAGCTCCCCCCAGCTTCCCCATATATAATGTAAATATATTCGTAAAGCCTTATATATTAACTGTTACAAGTGGTGTAATTTTTACATATGATTTTATTTGACCACAACAAAAAATTTTGTTACAATTATCTTACTTATGATGTTTATTTTGATTACATACTCTAAAATATCTTTTTACGTGCTCTGCTCTTACATAACCTTTTCCACAATTTTGACAAATATTTTTTTGAACGTTTTTTTCATGACTTTTTAAATGTCACTGTAAGTGATAATTTCTTTTGAAACTTTTTTCGCATTTAATACACTTAAAATTTTTTTCAATGTTTTGGCATTCCTTTGTGTGACGCAAATAGTTTTTCTAGTGTAATATTATAATGCTACACAAATTACATACAAAAAATTTTTTTTTGTGAATTTTTTCGTGTGATGATGGACACTCTTGATTTGAAAATTTTGAGTTACATTTGTCACACTGATAAAATTTTGCATCCATGATGGTGTATCTGAAAACTAATTACAAGAAACGGATTGTTTATGATTACATAAATCTGGGTACAAGACGGTACTGAAATTTGCTTTTTTGATGAAAGACAAAATTTGCAAGAAAGTATAAAAATAGTAATGAACTATAGAATAGTTTTTTTGTTACTCTAAAATTTCATTCCAAGCAATATTTTTAATTTCAAATTTTTTTTCTGATTCAATTTGGATAAAAATTTTTTTTGGATTTCTAAATCTAGACAATGCTTTTCGATAGTAATAATTATTTAACAATAATTTTCTTACACAGATCTATCTCCAACTTTTAATTTAGAGACTTCAAGTTCTCTGTAGATGTAAAAGAAAGAATTTTTTTTTTCGTTGCAATTAGAGAGTCTCATTCGCTGTCAAATTTTCGTTAAGACATTTTGTAACTTTTTAAAACGAATTTACGAAGTAAAAGTAAACGAAGAAAAAAATACCAATGGGCCAAAATTTTGGTTGTAAAAATTTACCAATGGGCCAAAATTTTGGTTATAAAAAATTAATAGAAAAAAAGGAATCAACTAACGATACTGTTAAAACAAAATCAATTTGTGATTCCAACAATATCGTAATTTTGTAATTTTTGACAATATTTGAAATCTTTCAATACGTTGTCGTTTTAAATATATAAAAATTAGGCATTAGTCAGGGAAAATGAAAAGTGGTTGTTAAAAATTCATGTAATTAATTATAATCAATATTCATTTATTACATGTATAAATTTCAAGTAACAATTAATATAATTCGGGTTTTTTTCCATACTTCATAAATCTAATGTGCAATTACGGGGGTTGGTGCGCAGAGCGCGCAGGGGGCATATATATAGTTATAAGAGCTTAGAAATATCTATTGACACATACAGGATAGACAGCTCATTTAAAAAAGGGAGCCACTAGAAGAAATAATAAAGCTCATTAATTTTATCACTTTTTAAGGCTTTAAAAAATATTAATACAAACCTTATTTTGAAAAAATTACATTTATAACACATTAAAGGGGGGGGGTTGGCGCACGGAGCGCGCAGAGAAGCAGAACCCCACTAATATATATATATATATATATATATATATATATATATATATATATATATATATATATATATATATATATATATATATATAAGTGTGGATCCACTTCCTTGCGTGCTTTGCGTGCCAACCCTCTATTAATATATTATAATCCTTTACATTGGCTTTGAGGTAAGAGAAGGAAAGTCTTAAATAAAGAAAATTTTTTTTTAATTAAAAAACATAAACTGTTTAAGTAACTATAATAATAATATATAATAACAGAGATATGATAAACACCTTTTTAATAGGTTACGTATACTTGTAAAAAAATCTGCTTTAGTTGGGCTGTGGTAAACAATAAAGAACGATTTATAATAGAAGTTAACTAAATACAATTATTTAACTTAATAGGGAAAAAAATCTAGCATAGTACGTAAGATATTTTGAAATTTTGAAATATACAATAATATTTATCAGTTTTATTTTTTTTTATTTTCTTTGTAATTCACACAAATATTTTAATATATTGATGGGTACATATTGACATGTAATGTTTCTTTTAAAATAGTTTAATTTGTATTCTGAAAGAAGTAAGAAAAACATGTATCAAACATTACTATAATTGTTTATAATTATTTATATGTTATTAAAATTATTTATTAATTTTTTTATTAACTCTACTGTAATACCTTTTAATGCATCTTATCTTGAAAATTATCTTTCACAATATCTACAAATTTTATTATGCTCTGGGTTAAAAACATGTAAATAAAGCCGTTAATGTGTTGCTTTTTTAAATTTTCAAACACAGATAAGCCAATGTATAATTTTACCGTACGTCTGCTCTTTTATGTGGCGTATATAATGTTTTTTTGTAAATACATTGCATGCACTAAAAGCTACATTAAAAAATTTGTTGTTATTTTCTTTGTGTGAATTTTCAATTTTTCTGTAGTTCCAAAAACATATGGGCAACATTCATATTTAAGTAAGCTTATTGACCTGAAATCACTTAATAAAAAGCTGAAACTCTGAATTTTTTTTGCTTGATATTTCATATTTAAAAAAAACATTTTTACTAATTAATCTTATTATAGAGAGCGCCCTTGTATTGTTACTAAGATTATCTTTAGTATGTATGTTTAGTACAGGCTTGTTTATTATCCATTCGTTTAATCTAATCTACGCTGATAATGTAAGTGCATTAAAACAGTAGAAAAATCGTGTAGGGGCAGTGAGGAGGGTGGGGGATCGTGGAGGGGCAGTGGGTTTAGTAGGGGATGCTCGATCCAATACTTATTGGGTTAAAATAACGTAGAAATGAGATAAATTTTACCTTAATTAGAAGGAGTGGTGAAGGAGCAGTGGTGGGTCCTTTGAGGAGTGGTGGGGGTCCTTCGAGGGTCAATTAAGGGTTAGGGAGGGTTATGTGGACTGATTCACTCGTTTAACTACATAATATAGGAGAATATAGATAAATATATATATCAGTGGGGTTGCACTCCCTTCCTAGCTTTGTTCACCAATCCCCCCCCCATCGACCACCATTTTCTCATGTGTACATATTATGAAATTTATATGTTCAATATTTACCACAGTAATATTAAGAAAAAACTCAAGTATAGCTGATAGTTCATGTATTGGAACACGTCTAAAACTAATGAAAGTATTCAAATACAATATAAAAGCAGAAATCATTACCAGAAAAAAAAAGTGGAAATAAAGTTTTTATGCCTAGAATGGATTTTGATTTAGAAAATACGTCGCTGTCATTCATTTTATACAAAAAACAATTTCCATCAGCTCTGGCATTTTAAATAACAATAAATAAACCACAAGGTTAAAGTTACGATAAAGATTTTAAAAAACCATTGTTTTCTCAGGGTTAATTTTATGTAGCTTTCTCTCAATGTAAGGATCCAAATAACATATTAATTCAAATAGATTCAAAAAATAACATAAAAAGTGATAATGTTTTTAGGGAAGAAATATTTGTTGTATAATTTATATACTATATTATTTATTTTAAAATCAATGAGTTTGTGTAACATTACAATAGGGTAATATTGATAGTGGTTACACATTATTGTGGACGTATAACCACTTTTTGTTAACTTATAAATCAGTTGTATTCTATAAAAAAAATTAAGTGATTAAAAAATACTGCACCATCGAACTTTTTTATAGTGCACGTGCAAGATTCCACAAATTCAAGAACCTAGTGTGCCATAGCCGTGTCTCTTGGGTGGTGTGGAAACCTGCATTATAAAATAAAATTTATTAATAAATTGTCATGTGTTTATCCATTTACCACTTGTTTGGTCGAGAATTTCTCAACATGAGATCATCCCACAGTTAATGTTTTTTTTACGTTTGTATATTGAGTCAATGAGTTACGCTGAAAGTAGACTATTTTGTGTTTACACAACACTGTTTATTAAACAATCAAATTAACACTAACTACAAGAGGTGTTTGTTACAGGATCTTTTTATTATACGTGAATAACGCTGACTTATTGATTTGGAGCTAACCTTAAAACAAAACGATTCATATTTTCAAACGTAGCGCATGTACTTATTTAACAGAAATATCTTGCAACACGTGTAGATCGTCCGCACATGGGGGGGGGGCCTGAGTAAGTATACGAATTTACAGAAGAAAGAACCTCTTGCTACTCAAGATACAACAAAATTTCAAAGCCATGACGCCACGATGGCCGAGAAAAAGAATCTAAAAGTTCGCTCGAACGAACTGAGTAGCTTCAAAGTTCACGGGTATCGTCGTATCACCGTGCACGACGAATCGTGTGAGGTTAAGTATGCGCACCGTGTGCTCTTCCTCGTAGCGCTCGAGAACTAACTCACAAACGTCAGGCTCACGCTGACACGCTCGGCCTCTCATGCACCGCCTCTCCTGCGTGGCGTCTAGTGCGCAGCCGTTTACATACGTCCGATCAAACCAGTCGTGAGTATGTATGTTTACTTATTCCCTACATTGTGTTGTGCTAAGATACTAATAGCTTTAACACCACTCTTTCTATAACAAGATGAGCAGAAAATGTGTGGTGAAACGGTGGGGGAGGTGGAAAAATAAGTTAGGCACGGGATGAGTGGCAGATATGGGGAAGCTGATCCAAAAAATATGGTTTAAAAATCATGTAAGAACTAGTGATTTGTGGGGGCACTGAGGGGAAGTTGCTCGAGAACATTATGGAGGCATTGGTGAGCAAGGCGAAGCTGGGGAAAGAATGGGGAAAAAACTGACAGCCTCACATATTACAATTATATAATAAAGTTAGAAAAATATCATCTTTACAGGCAGTATTCGCCGACTGCAGAAAGGTAGAGGAGGTAAGCTCGACGATCAAGGCCTCCATGGTGGCGAAAAATTTCCGAGGCGAAGTAAAAAAACGTCTGCTAGTGTTGTACGTCAGTATAGCAAATAATATAAACATTCTAAATATTTATTATTATTTTGCTATGGTTAATAGTTATTGCGTTTTTAACTGCAAAAACTTACTCAGTAATAGTAAGTGTGAATTTTACAAATTTCCAAAAGTGTCATTTAAAATAAAGCAAAGGGAAATGTGGATTACTGCTGTACAGAGAGCCCAGTAAGATACTCTAACCTAACATTTTGTCAATCAGTGTTATTGTGAGTGAATATTGTAATTGTGTACTTACACTTTAAATTTTTTTAGCCCACAAGGATATGAATAGAATTTAAAATCTCATCATATAATACGCAGTGAACACTTAGTTGGAAATAATAAATCAGATTCTCATCCGAGCTCTAGCGACGTTCCAACTGTCTTCTCCAAAAGTCAAGATAAAGTAAAAGAGAAACTTTTATTGAACAGGTATAACAATTTGATTTGAGTGTATTAAATCAGTAATGTAATATATTTTTCATCATCGCGTAACTTTATTTTTAGACACGAAAGATTTTTTAAAACGGAGGCTGTCAAGTCAAACGCAAAAAAAAATATGAAAAATGCTAGTATTGTTTCGGGGCAACAATTAGATTATGATGAAAATTTTGAGCAACAAGACCAGATTAATAATGGAAATAATCAAGTACATAAAAGTGTTGAGAAGAAAACTGCAGATCAAGGATGTCAAGGAAATACATTCAACGTAACGAACAACACTAATTCTTTTACTTGCATTAAGTATATTTACAGTGACAAGACTACCTGTAATGTAGATATTCAAACTGATTTAACACAATTAAATGCATTTGAAATTGGAACAAATACAATGAAAGACCAATATGTAGGTACATGCTCAAACACTTATTGCGATCAAGAAGTAACATGCAATTTCATAGACGAACGCACAAAGTTTGGTGGTTATGATTCAATCATGAGTGAAAAGCAATTAAAACACACTGCAGGAGTATCAACAGAGAATTTTGAAATTTTAGTTAAAAAGAGCTCAGTCTGCATGTGTAAAAAATAAGTGCGAATTTCTGTTAAAAGATGGACTTTATATATTTTTAATTGTAATAAAAACTGACTTAAGTTTTACTGCACTAAGTGTTTTTTTTCTGTTAACTAACTGTTAACAACTATTTCAATAAAATTTTTTTCGCTGCTGCATCATTTAGCAGCCATGACATCAAATTTAGTGTTTTGGCCTATCAGAAGAATGGTGCAAATTACAATGCTTGAGTATTTCAAGCCCCAGTATGCTAATACTCGAGTAATAATTGATTGCACAGAGATTAAAATTGAGATTCCAAAAGGTGTCCGTAATGAAGTGTTAACTTATTCTTACTGTAAAAAAAGTTTCACAGCAAAAGTTCTAATTGGAATATCTCCATTAGGTTTTATTTGTTTCAAGTCTAAAGTCGCTGGAAGAAAAAAATCAGATTTAAATATGACAATTGAGGCTTAGCTGGTAGACTTCATCGAAGATGGCGATGAAATCTTAGTGGATAAAGGTTTCCCAGAAATAACTGTGAAGATTGATGAATCAGGTAAAAAAGTAGTACTTGTTGGGCCACCATTCTTAGAAAAAAAACAGTTTTCTCAAGAAAAGACCACTCTTACGTACAGTGTAGCAAAAGTACGTATCCATGTGGAAAGAATCATGCAAAGATTGAGAACATATAAAATTTTGCAGTTTATACCACAACACTTTTTTTCAAGTATTATGACATCTTACACATGACCTGTGTATTGGTAAATTTGCAGCCTCCAATTATTTCTGGGATAGAAATTGAATAATATTCCGTAAAATATTTCTACATTTTGTAGGTTTTTGTTTTAATAAATATTTATAACATTATAAAAAACAAAAACAATTTTTAAAAATATATTGGAGACATCTTTTCCTGAAATTTTTTTTTTCCATCACCTTATTTGATATATATTTCAATTACAACTCTGGTAAGTAATTGGAAAAATAAAATTCCTCACTTTTCACTATTACATCTTTTATAAAAGCTTCATCTCTTGGAACTTCTACGCAGCAGCATCCTTTTATCACTGGTGTGTATACGAATACGTCACAGGTACATACATTACTTACACACATTTGTACTTGGCACTGAGTGTAGTATGCACTACTTTTTCTTAATTCTATTTCTGTTTCATTAAATATTAAATATTTAACATCGCTAACTTTATTTACATGATCTATAATTGACATTTTTTGACAGCTAATTGAACATTTGAATTCCACAGTTTTACTAATACAGCTATCTTTTACAACCACTCCATCAAGACTTGCACATAACCATGGTTGTTTCTCACTGACTAGAAGTCCAAGTTTCATAACTTCTACTCCATAAGGCTTGTTATACAAGTCTTTGGCTTTTTCTTTATTTTTTTTACCATACAATATTGACTTAGTTTTAAGGGGTTTCGGATTCAATATATTGTTAACTAAAGATTCTTCAGTTTTCTTGTTTCGTACTTTGATGGAATGTACGCTTTAACTAGCACTGATGTGTAAGACTGTTCTAAAGTTTTACAACACAAGCGTATTATAATTTCTTTGTTTAATACAATATTATTGGCATAAGACTGTCTTTTTTTTCGTCCATTTCATAATTTCATAAACTCGATGATCCATTAAAAACATAAATATTTCATTCAGACATGCTTGACAGTTTTCTATAAGCTCTAGCTTTTGAACGTCATCTGAAAAACCATTAACACAGTTTTTTACTTCCAAATTAGTTGAACTTTTTTCAGCTGCCATTAACATTAACTTTAAAGCTGAATTTGATTGTAACTCCGATATTTCTAGTTTACTGATTTAGCATTGACATATTTTGTAGGAGGAAACATTTCATAAAAATTCTTTTCTTTGGAATAAATTTCTTGTGCAAATTTTTTGCCAGATACATGGCCCCAAAGTTGGTCCTAATCAGTTTTTGTCAAGCTTTCAACATTATTTATGTAATTTATTAATCCAGAAATATGCTTGCATTTACCACTCTTATTATATACACATTTGCAAGACACACTCGTAACTTCTCTTCTTAAATTTATCTATAATAATAATTTTTGAATTACTTATTTTCATTATTGTTTTCAAGAAATATTAATAATTCAATACTTTACTTCTTTAACGTACAAGTAATTTGGTTGAGTATAGTGTTGCAGACACTGCAGCCTGTCTAATGACACTTGCAGAAATTGTGTATAAATTTTTATTAACTTTATTCTCTTCTTGAACTTCTCGTACATGTCCAGCTTCCACTAAGGCTTTCCCTTTTAAAATTATCTCAGGTTAAAACTAAATACAATTAGAAATCTTTTCAAATTCAGTTTTCATGAGAATATTTATGTTTAACTGAAAATAATAAATTATATTTAAGTTAAAATAAATCTAAAAAAATTTTCATAACGATTGAATCAAAGATTTGAAAATACAAATATGCATGTACATTGTTTGTTTTTTCATTCAT
This sequence comes from Copidosoma floridanum, assembly GCF_036245765.1. NCBI lineage: Eukaryota > Metazoa > Arthropoda > Insecta > Hymenoptera > Encyrtidae > Copidosoma > Copidosoma floridanum. Next base: position 1,366,628 of record NW_028321890.1, on the reverse strand, counting down.
AAAAAAATGTCATTACTTAGTCTAATGTTTACATTTACATAACCAAAAATAAGGTGGTGAAAATTAATGAAATACGAAAGAAGACTTCTCTTACCATTACTTTTTCACTTATCGCTATTGAAAAGTAATACTGCTTTTTTCCTCAAAACACAATCCTTTCCTACGAACTTTCAATTTGGCTTGTTATAATTCTTACATTCAACTGATGTTATCTTTATCATATTATTCCTTCACCTTAGACCGCTTTTTCCACAAGAGGGCGCTGTATATCTTTCTGCAGTCAGCGAATAATACATATACATAATACATTCACGAGAGATAGAGAGAAAGAAAGGGAGATAAAGAGCAGTTGTTTATGTTCAAGTCACTTCAAAAATGGACGAAAAGCAAAATATAATTTATGCCAATGTAACAACAAAATGTACATTAATAAAGAAAGTTAATAAGTATTAAGGACTACAAAAACTCGGGTTGGAAAATTCTAAATAGTTCAAGATAATTTAAGACATATCTTGTGTAGTAAGTTTTCTGTACGTATGTAATTCATCGAATAAATTTTTTATTTTTCATCATTCATCAATATTTTTTTAATTGAAACAGAATTTTTATATTTTTCATACACATATCTATCTCATAATATCAGCAAAGTTTAAATCGCTAACAGTTTTAATTGTATGTGTATTTATCACACCTACAGAAGAACTTCGGATACGCATTACGAACATAAGTAAATTAGGATGGGGTATTTTGTTATTTAGCTCACAATTACGTCATAAACAATTTTTCTTACAACATTTGTTCTGTATAAGATTGTTTGTTTGGGTCAAAAGATATAAGCTTTCTAAAAATTGTCATTAGGACCTATGTTAAAGCTTCAACTTCGTTATTTTAAATAAACTAATCTAAAGCTGATAAAAGAATCTGAAAATTTCTAACTTTTTTTTTGTCATACTAAAATACATCTAAACTTTAGCCAAATCGTGTATATTTTTATGTTGCTATTAAACGTCTTTAATCTTATCTGATGCGGGACAGATTGCAGCAGAAGTATTTACGTCTTGCAGTCCAACAAATGCATATAAAATACTTACATAAAAACTACGTTAGGCTTACTTTCATTATTGTGCATAAGTTAATCTAATTTAACGCACGCGAGCTTGCAGAAAAAGTATGCAAGTTTTTCAGCCAGGCAAGTACGAAAGATGATAAGGCTATTTTTAAACCTAAAGGACCATTGAATAGACCCATTTCCTGCAAAAAATTTTTTAAACTTACGATTAGTGTTTCTAAGAAAATTTGTTTGTAAGAATATTTGTTAAAATATGTGTAAAATTGTCTAAAAACTTCGTTTTTCATTTTTTGAAAAAATTCTACTTTGTATTCTTACCGCTTCTTGACACATGATCTGAATCCTAAAAACCGTCTATCTTTAGAAGTAGTTATTGTTAATACTACAACTACCTTGTATCAGTCTGATGATTACACTCAATTTATGCCAGGCCAAAATGGTTATGTCTCTGTAAAAGTAGATGGCAAAAAGTATAGATGTAGAAGCGATCAATTTTGAATAATTTAAAAGAATTGTTCAAATAATCAAAAATTAATCATCCAACAACAAAATTTTGTTTTTCAAAATTTGTTAGCTTACAATCAAAACATTGTGTTTTGGGGGACGCTAGTAGTACTCACTGAGTATGTGTCTGTCTCATATATGAAAATGTTAAGTTATTAAGAGATAGAACAAATTTAAAGCCAATAACAGCTGATTTGCAAAGACCTATCAAATAATATTATGGTTGTTTGAATCGGATGGTGTATGATGTGCAATCAGCTAACTGTATTTTGGAATCGTATACTAAATGTCCTGGTATGAATAATGTCATGGAGCAGTTAGAACAGGATTTTGAAGAAAAATTGATCAACAGTATTAAGCACAAGCAGTGGATTATAACTGGAAGTACTGTATTGCAAACCTTGACATCCAGTGTTGATGAATTTTTTAGGATTTTTAAGTGACGGTTTGAGTAAATTATTATTACATTTTTTTAAGTCAAGAAACAAAGAGAATTTTTAAATGAATCAAAAACGAAGTTGAATACAAATAAGTGCATTATGATTTGTCGTTTTTCTGAAAATGATGACTTTATAATTTAAAATTCTGTTTGAAGTATCCATTGGAATAAAGATCAGGTAACAATACATTCCTCTTTAATATATTATAAAGGTGTATTAAAAATCAAAAATGTTGTTTCTATTTGTAAATATTCATGTTACGATACTATTGCTGATTATTTCTTTCAAAGACAACTCCTGGTATTTATCAAAACAAATTCGAAAGCCATAAGTAACATAATATATATTTTTCTGGTGATGCAAATGGACATTAAAAAAAACAAAAAAAAATTAGTTAAATCTTACTCATTACATGGATGATTTTGGAACAGCATTTGAGTGGCACTTTTTTCCAACCTCACAAGGTAATAGACCATGTGACGTAGTAAGTGGAAAATTTAAGTGACTCGCTGCTGGAGCTACGCTTTACAGTGTAAATAATTCTATTCACACACCGAAAGAGTTGTTGAACTGGTTGTCTGAAGCTCTACCAAATATAACGTATCACTATTCGACTGATAGTGATTACTAAGAAGAAGAAAAAAGATTATCAACGCGTTTCCAGAAAGCTAGAACGGTAGAAGGCACTTTAATGTATCATTCTATAGTTCTAATTTCTCCTTGATATTCAGAAGCAAATCGATTCTTACTGCATGAAAAAAGAATTTACATAAAAATTTTTTAACAAATAAAAACTTACATGTGTTGCACAAGTATAAAATAGTATGGTATATTATAGTATGTACAGTATAAGAGTGACCATAAATATTTAACAATGTAACTTAGAATGAAGTACTTATTGACTAATGATATTGTATTGAATTCCTACTAGATAAAATTATATGTATATCTATATGTATAAGGATTGCAACACCGGATTTTTACGAATGCTATGTCCCTAATCTCTACTTTTCCGGTTTTTTTTTCCGTAATTATCATTCCTTATTTTCGTAAGTAAGCCAGTCTTTCGTGCAGGCTCCTTGCAAAGTTTCCCTCAGACCACTCGATCATTCGCTTTACTGGGTACTATTTATAGGGCGCAGCGATTGTCTCAAGCACACCCCAGTTGTTATTAAGTTTAATAGAAAGATATTTTCCAATAAACAATCTGCTTGGTTATACCGACCCTTTTATAACCAACAGTGACTTTTACCTGACAAGCTGGCCAATTGTTGGCTTGCCTTCGAAAAGGAAGCTCCTGGAGATCCAAACATCACTAGAAAAATCGACTGTTTTTAAAAATTGGATAAGTGGTGTTTTAGCATCCTGGATAGTCATCCCATTGAAAAAGACCGAAAAAAAATCTCGATAATTTCCGATGGGATTCCAACCCATGACCCCTCGAATATCTCTGGCTAAGAGGCTAGCACGCTAACCACTAAGCCATGGAATCTCTTAAATAAGATTAATTATTTTCTACAATAATATTTTTATTCATTGATTTTTTCCATTTATTTATGCATTAACTTCACTTACTTATCAACATTATTTGATTGAAAATGTCAAATAATAATTCATATGACAGAAAAAAATGATATGAAGCCAGAAAATGCGGCGTGTGATAAAATCCGGGTGTCGATAAGATGTACCGCACTACATAAATTAATTTCTTTCCAATAGTAATAATTATTTCCCCAATAAACAAAAATACCTTTTCGATAGGAAAATTGCCGTAGAAAACGATACTAATATTTAAAACTAGTTACAAAGGTGGTAAATGTCTTGAAAGTCTATGTAAACATTTAAATTGCTTACTACAATATGAATTTGTTTATAACTATGCGTGTAACAGTTTTTTTTTCAACGCTAACTTTGGTTCCTTTGAAATGAAGAAAAAAAGGTTCTACATGGAGAGGGAATTCAGACGTTGAATGCATGGAGGTTAGCTGGCTTTCAGCGCATGCGGCTTCCCTTTCGTTGAAAGCACGAAGTTGTAGCACTGAAAGCCTCGAGTATACCTGAGCGGTAAACGCAAGGAGTGTGACGGGTTTGACGTTCGGAATCTGTTGCTTTTGATTGGTGCTCAGCTGATGGTTATGTATGTATATACCAGCTGAATGTGAATTCTCTCTCCGTGTAGCTTGCATAGAACTAGGGTTATGAAGTCTTGAAAGTTAGTCTCTTAGCCGGAAATCATTAAATTCTGAAATCTTCGATCGCTTCTTTTTTCCAAAAAATTGAATTAAAAAAAATGTATTCACGTATTCCTTCTTTCAATATAAAGCATGTGAAAAAAATTTTAGCTAAAACGACAATGTGAAAGTCCACTTTTGTCAAAATCTGTCCGGTTTGTTAAAGAACGTCCTACATGAACGTTCGGTACAAAGCGAATCAGTGTGTATAAATGTCTGCATATTTTTTTCATTGTTATAATGTTTTGGATATCAACGCATATGTATACAACGATTTTTTTCTAGAAGCAGTATTTATTTTGTTATTTGATGTATTTTTTTTTTGAAATCATGCGGTTGAATTTTTACATACTACTGGATACGTCTTATGATGACATGTTGGTCTGACGTAATTTTTATGTAAGTATCTTACATATTTGCCAGACTGCAACACTTACATACTTTTGCTGCAAGTGACAGCCCGTATAATTAGATAAACTTATGCACTGTATTAAACGTAAGTCTAATTACGTAATTCTTGTGGAAGTATCTTTCATACTTATTTAACTACAAGTTTTTCATACTTCTGCTACCAGTGCAAGTATGTTATCGATGATTCAATTACATACTTGCCTTATTTACGTCAATATAGAATTGGTAGCTTTTAACTTCGATTTGCACGCTTGATGTTTCTAAAGCGAAATTTACTGACTCTTCGCAGTTTATTATAACTTTAGCAAAGCGATCAGAGATAACGAAACTGTTCGCCGAGCCACTCGGAAGTGCTGTATATCCTTGAAGCAGAGAGACAAGATAGACTGATGCTCCTCGATGTTCGTCTTCATGTCTGAAAAGGAGTCGTACTCTCGTATACCATTTTTACCTAAGTTTTAGGTTAGGTCCGACTACATTAATTAATCTCAACAATCACTTTTAAGTTTGATCATTTTTTATAAAAAAAGTCACTTTGTGGTATGCATTTTCTTTATTAGTAAATCATGTGGTATTACTTCATATACATTTAAGGAATGGCTGGTGATACTCACTGTTTTACATGATTATGTATTATCTTCTGACCAGACACCTATTGATCGTATAGGGATGCTTTTTAGCTGAGATACTAGTAAACTAATGCTCGAAAAGACTGCAGTTCATTATCATTTTCACCAGAAACGGGTGTTTTACATTCGAAATTTCTTTCAGGGATATTTATAACACTTGTAAAATTTTACATAAACGGTCTTCCTACCAACTAAAGAAATCAAATCTTATGTGATAACCAGTTTTTAAAAGTAGAAACTAACAAAATAAACTTTGGCAGCTAAAAATATTAATTCTTTCTATAAGAAGCAGCAGAGATTTAATAATTAGGAAATAGTTTATTGAATAAAATAGTGTCTTGTCATTTAAAAATGTTACATGTTACAACACGTTTTTTTAATAAGTACGTTGTAAGATTGTGAGATATGAAACTATTTCACTAATAAAGTGCACATTTTCTGTTTATTATTAAAATTATTGTTTATCAGTACATGTAATTGTAAGGAGAACATTAAACAAAAATTTATGTGAATACATTTATGATATATAATTATATAATTAACATATTAATAAATATATTCAATATATACATCAAAGCGAAGGCGTGTTCTACAAAGGGTATTATTTGCAGTAGTCACCAACGAATTATCCAAACATCTATATTGATACGAGAGTGCGCGGTGGCTTGGTCAGCTAGGTCGTGGATTGGCACGCGTGAGACCGTGGTTCGATTCCCGGCCAGTGCGACTTTTCGGGAAAGTACCTCTGTGATTTTTCATACGTGTTTTTTCACCACGCAATGCTCCTCGAGGAGGGTTTAGGCGAACTTCTCGCACCAAAATTGCCTAATTTCCCCCTATCCCCCTCCCAGTAATGGGAGGCCTCCCATCCCTCTCCTTGTCCCTTTCTCAAGTGCTAAGTGCCCATAGTAGTGCCCTTATTAAAAGGAGCCGGACGTAGAGCACTATAATAAAAAAAAAAAAAAAACTATATTGATACCACCAAATCGAATGCATAGTATATCATATCCTTAAATATTTGTATGCAACAAATACATCACTATTCGCACTAATACCCAGTATGTAAGTGTATGTATTATGTTTATATGTGTGTGTGTATGTATATACAATAGAAAGCGTAAATTTTTATAGGTCCTCAGGTTTCACTATTCCCCGGTAATTTCAAAATGAACTGCTTCTTGTAAAAAGAACTTTGCAGCAATTGACGGATATAAGAACAACACATAACGCCACAAATCACAAAAGTACGGGATTTCCTCCCAAAGTATATAACTGCTTTCCAAGCGAGCTAAAGGTGAGGGAGGCAAGCATCCAGGAGTCAATGCCATACTTTCGTACCCTGTGTAGCATATTGTTTCGATGTTAAAACTTCCTCCGTTGAAATAAGACCTTCTTTCTATGGCCAAGAACGCAACGTAACCTCCCAGATAAAATTCGCATTCTATGCTTGCTTAGAAAGTATTTTAATCACTATCTGCATGTTTACTACTCTTGCTTTCCGAGTCTCTAGGCAAGAGTGTCAAGTATGCAATTTATGGCCAAAATACTTTTTTAGTACGCAAACGAGATAAGTTTTTTCTGAGATATTATGTTGCTTTCGTCCGTAAAATCAGAAAAGAAAAGTTACCTTTTGTCAAGGATATGGTAAAAACGAATGTTTTGAACATATAACTGTTTGCAGCATTGGTCGATTTATTTAAATAGTTCATAAATTTACCTTACGAAATAGATTTTATCAAAAAATACAGTTTCAGGATTTTTATCTATGATGCTTTTGTAGCGAAGCTTTATTTATGCCGTTCTGGAGCCTGAAGTGAACTGGAAAAAATTGACAGTTCGACATGCTTTCACCACTCCGCTGTAGAGAAACGTGTGCATACATATATATTTGTTGAGCTGCTGCTGCTGTGCTGCTAGTGTATTCGGAATCTCTCGTACGAGCTTGGAAGCAGTCGAGTTTTGCCGTCTCAAAGGCCTCTCTGATGTATTTATACTTATACATGTACCCGAGCAGAGATAAAAGTTGGTTGCCTCTCTAGTTCGTGAGGCTCTACTCAGGCAGCCTACATAACCTACCTTTATCTTACCTAACAAATTTTATATATAGTTATATCAGCTGTAGTTGCAGTATTGCAGCTATTATAGCGTAAAATTATGTATAGGTACACAAGTTAAAAGTGTTTATATTTAGTCCTATTTAAATAATTAGTGAGTATTCCTATAAACATGAGACTGACAAAATCAGTTGATTTTAAATTTTTTGTCAACTAAACAAAGTTTCTTAGAGTACTGGTTTTAGAATCGATTGTTATTGCTTTAAAAAATTGCGATAAAAACTATTTGAAGACCGCACTTAGATTATAAAATTTTCAGAAGTAAAGGTTTGTGCACTGTAATTTCACTATCTGCTATCAAGTTAAGTTCAATCGAATCTGTCATTAAATTGAATCAATATGTTTTTGTATGAAAAAAATAAACTGCAGTGTGAGCAGTTCATTTGTATTTACTACTTGATTATTACTTGAAACTACTGTAGAGTTAACTCACACAAATCATATACACATATTGTTAATTTGCAATCAACAGTAAGTGACATTTTCAAGGTTACATTTACATCTTTATTTTTATAAAAATAGTTTTATGAAGAAATTAAACATAATTCGTTGAAAATGAAGCATGACTTTTGTTTAATTATAATTCAATGTGTATTTCATATGGACAGATACATATTTATAAATTAAAAGGTGGTTAGGTTACGTCAATTGAGGCAGCCTACTTAGGGCCTACCAAACGCCCTCAGACGCCTGCCAACGTAGGACCTCAGTATGCTAAAGAGGAAGCCTACGTAGACCCTACTGATCGCCTACTTACAATTTCTGCTTGGGTAGCTGTATGTAACGTGTAAATAGTTTATACTATTTTTCATAAATTTATTTTGTACATTTCTTATCATATTATTCATTTTATTTCAAAACATAAACCTTCCTTATATGTTTGTCAATAAATTGTTGGATATTTAAAACATATATACGCGTGTATCCCTTGGCATGTATATGAGTGTGTTCACTCACTTTACTGTGAAGCATTTATGTCGATTTATGATTCGTTGCCACTCATATAAAGTAGCTTCGCTTCTGTTAGGGGTCCCAAGACCCCTTATGCGGTGTTTTCTTTTTTTTTTTTTTTTTTTTTTTTTTTTTTTCATTGAATTTGACCATTTTGAAATACACAGGTCTCGCTTTCATTGTTTTAACGAATTTAAAGTAAATAGAAGTGCAGTCACCGAGGCTTCATCTGCTCCCCCAAACTTACCTCTTCGGGCTCCTGCGCGACTTGATTTTTCCTCGGGAGATCATGTAGCACTTAACGTACATCCCTGAAATCACGAAAAAAAGTTGTATTTTCATCGAAGGAAGGAAAAAATTATAAATACATACATGCCTCGAAAAGGAACCATTTCATTATCTTCTGGGTGTTTGCCACCCTTGTCTCCGGTTCTAGAAGCAACTCAGATATCTCAGATATGGAATGGAATGCCGTACTTTGTCTTCTTGGAGCATGATATGCTATTTCGTTACGAATTATCTACATACCACATACTTTCAAAGTGTTATAGGTGCTCATATTTAGAATTTAGACAGGAACTCTGTCATATTTATTATGTTATCACGTAAAAACGTACCCATATCAAACTCCTGGATTTGTGCTAATGTTTTACATTTTCAGTTAATAGCTTATCTGACTGAATGTTGTAAGTGCTTATAATCTTTCAAATTTAGACTTTAGACAGGAACTCTGTCATGTTGATTATTGTTATCACGTAAAAACGTACCCATATTAAACTCCTGGACTTGTGCTAATGTTTTACATTTTCAGTTAATAGCTTATCTGACTGAATGTTGTAAGTGCTTATAATCTTTCAAAAAAAGTTAATAAGCTTCTGGTCTACTCGTGTGCATAGTTGAACATAGTCTACGTATGCAGCACTTTTATTCTAAGCATGTTGAATCTTTTGACCACAATAAGCAAGAGTAGTTCACTTAAATTGTTGCCATTCTTCGAGTTTCAATTTTTTTTGCTATACTTTCTAAAATATGTCAAGTATAATATCATGCTAGGAGCAAATTTGACTTGGTATGTAATTGTGTATGCAATTGAAGATGACAAAAGAGTAGTATACGAAGCCTTGCACAATGTATAATTAAAATTCTTGCTTGATGAAGAATAGTCATTCTGATAACTATGACTAGTCTTTTCTTGTGCCATCGAAGTCAAAATGAATCGAATAAAAGAAGGTGCATCCATGGATTTTCACTGGCCAGAAATAAATGAATATCAAACTGTTCTATTTTAGATGCTTCAAGATACTTTCAGAACTTCATTTATTAGTTTAGAAGATCAAACCCAAAGCATATCTGATAATACACGTTTATGACTACTCGCTAATCAAGATTTCTTTTTAACCTTCCTGTTGTTCTTGGTATGTTTCTTTCATTAAAAAATATTTCTATTCAGTTTGCTACACTACTATAGAACTTACTACCTCTCTTTTTCAGTCTTCCAACTTTGCCTGCTGTGGCTTAAGTTGTTAAGTGATGTTTTATAAATGATACCAGCAACATTTATCTTGTTGAATCTGACAAACACGTTTTTTCAAAAATGTTATAGTAATGACGGAAGTTGACTTTTCATGCATAAAGCCTAATAAATTTTCCATTTAGTTACACTGTTTTTATTGTTAAAAATTACGGTACAATAAAGTAAATGGTACAACTTCACGTTGTAAAGAGTGAGTTATATAATGTTTACCAGTAACCAAATGCCTTTGTAAGTAACGCTGAGCACTTGACTATTTTCGATAGTAATAAATGTGATGAGTAATTCATAAAGAAATTAATGAAACTAAAGAATTAAATTGTAACCTATCTTAACAAGTAAATGATAATGATAATGATAATGGTAATGATAATGATAATGATAATGATGGTAATAATAATAATAATAATAATAATAATTATAATAATAATAATAATAATAATAATAATAATAATAATGATAATAATACGTTTTACTCTTAAAGAAAATAGTAGTTCTGTCTATTTAAAAAAAAAAATTTTATTTTGATGAGTTTACCTTGAAAAAACAGTGAAATAAATATATCAATATATCTTTTCAAGCCATTATATATTAAACAAAAAACTTGCAGTCTATATTATATATGTATAAAACATTTTAAGCAATAGAAATTAATAATTGGATAAGTCAGTTGATTAGTAAAAAAACGATTATGTGAATATCTGTGTCTCATACCCGACAGATTCGGGTCCAAAACCAATGGTCCAGCTGACGGTGCTAGACTTGTAACCTTATCGTAAGCCTAAAAAATTCCGTGTACTCTTAATTCTTTAAATTTATCTTATGCTAATTATTCTACTTTTTGGGTAAAAAGTATCATGCTGTAGGTAAAATTGACGCTTTTATTTGTCAAACATTATTTTAATGCATTGACATTCAATCTTTAAGTCCCAAAAGTGTGAATCGTTTGTTTTTGACATTGCAGCTAAATGTAGCAGTAAATAAACTCTACATAATTATTTCAACATTTTTTTGTTAAGCTTCTTAATCTTAATATGCATTAATAAAATTGTGAAACAAATTGTGATCCTTCATTACTAAAATTACTTAAATTAAACTTAATGTAAAATCATATTTAATGAAGTTTATATATCTTCGAGTAAATGCTTTTTGCATACTCCTAAAATGGTTAAAGAAAAAATATCAAATTTTCTATTTAAAGTTAAGTAAAAAATGATCTAGATTTCGTTTGTATTATCACCCGAGGTGAAGCCAAATGTTACAGACACGACTTCTGCAAATTTTTTACTTCAGCCTGTTGCGTATATAATTTTACCCTTCACAAGGACCGGAACTGCTACGTGACTGCCTGCGTAGCGGGTGATGATAACTTAGATTCGGGCTAAACAATTTTTCTCTCATTCTTTTGCAGGTTATAAACAAAATACCAATTAGTATGTATACATCTAAACTCCATAGGTTTTGAGTAAAAATTCCTAAAATTCTGCAATATGCGTTTTGTCTAATGTTTAGAGTCTTAGCAAAGTATGAAAATAAAACATTTTTACAAGGCTCACCACATGACCGTTAACTATCTATTTTTCTCTACAATTTCTAAGAAAAGAAAATTTTATAAGTTGAGTACCAAAACTTTTTTTTGACTTAATTTGAACTGTATTAAAGTATAGTAGGGATAGGCCAATTTAAAAAATATGTCAATATATATTATATCGATATTTTAAAAATAAATCAAAAAAATTTCGATATTGTTAGACAAATTATATCGATATATTTATGTATCAATTATATGTATGTATATATATTTACATTATAGTGCTCTACGTCCGGCTCCTTTGATAAGGGCACTACTAGCAGCACTTAGCACTTGGGGGAAGAAAAGTAAGAGGGATGGGAAGCCTCCCATTAAAGGAGGGGGGTAGGGGAAAATTAGGCAATTTTGCTGCAAGAAGGTCGCCAAAACCCTCCTCGAGGAGCATTGCGTGGTGAAAGAGCACATGTGAAAAATCACAGAGGTACTTTCCCGAAAAGTCGCACTGGCCGGGAATCGAACCACGGTCTCATGCGTGCCAATCCAAGACCTAGCTGACTTAGCCACCGCGCGCTCCCAACAACACTAACTGTTAATATTTAATATTTAATATTTTAACATTTTACTTGATCTCAATATCATATGCTACTCTCAATTGCTAATGATATTTACACATTGTATATTTATTTAAATTATTTGTTAATTACTATCCTTCATGATTTCAATTTGGTCATTTCTATTATATAATTATGTTACTACACTATTTAATTTGTTATGTGTTGCGTTTGACAACACACTTTGTTAATTTATTGTAATTGGGTCCAGGGCATGTTAATTCTATAAATAAATAAATGAATAAATACATAAAGCTGTAAAGAAGGATTGATTGACGAAGAGTCTAAATGAAACCAAAATACATGAGGCACACCGATAAAAATAACAATTTTTAATTTTTGGAAAGTTCGAGTATGTAAATAACAAGTAAATAGTAGCGCGGTTTCGAGGCTTTGTTAACTTTCTCGAACTTGCCTCATCTTGCTCCCACGCGACTTGATTTAAATATTTTCATAAAAAATAATATACGTTGTGGTCGTTACCAGTAGCCCTGCACAACTACAAGGAAATTTTACTTTCTTGTACCCAACTCACTGGTATAACAAGCTATACGTGAGATACATATGTATCATCAAACTTATACTCTAAGAAAAGTGGTGTTAAAAAAAGTGTTACAACTATAATAAAAATTATTATATTTCATAGGAAAGCTGAGATATACTTGCCATATTATAAAAATTACTATGCTACATAGTAAAACCAGATTAAATTAAAATTTGCTATTCCAACATAGTAGTTTTTACTTTACTCAGAAAGAATTTTTATTTTCAAGTAAGAGAAGAAAAATGTATTACGTACATACCGCCCAGTGAATATGTATGTTTATCAGCAAAGTAATATATACATAGATTTAAATGTATATAGATATGTTTTTTTTATTGTACATAGATATTGATGTATTTTAAAAATATTTTTATTTTAAAAAAGATCTGCAGCAACTAGGATTTGAACCTTCATCCTTGAACTTCCGAGTCAGACTTCGCAACCACTAGACCATGGGACAGATGTCCGCGCGAGTATGGATTAAGTACATGTGGGAACGTGTACTGTTTATTACACACACAATAAAGTTAAAAAATCAAAGGGTTTACTGTGGACCACGGTTTTAACAACGGGTAGTTAGTCATTGTCAGCATGTATCAATTTTTAACCCTGATAAATCAAATAATATGTTTCTCTTAATATTAACATTCGTATAACCTCAAATTTGAAACTCAAAAGGCGTATATACCTACAGAAATCGTACAAAATTACTTTCGAACACATTAATTTTTACTAAACTGAATACCAATGCAGTGGGATCAGAAGTTTTACTATGTCACGTAGTAATTCTACTTTAGAATTTGGAACATTATGAAACGATTACAATAAAATTGATCATGTTGTACAGCAAAAGTAATACTACCACTATATTTACTGTGTTAGACATAGCAATTTTCAACATGCTGGGTGATAATTTTTGTAGGGCTGCTACATTAGAATGATTATTTATGATATAAAAATTATTTTAAACGTAATAACTCACTTCATCAGGTGAGTACGTGTTAGCTTTTCTGAAATAAATAGTTTTATTACCACAATTCTTTTAGACATAATAATTTTTATTATGCCGTGAAATAATTTTGTAGGGCTAGTACATAGTAAAAATTACTTAAAATGTAATAAAAATTATTGTAAACGTAATAGTTTTGCTTCATTATGTGAGTATAGCTCAGCATTTCTAAAAATATAGTAATTTTTAGTATAATTATAACACTTTTTTTAATACTATTTTTCTGACTGTAGGCTCGTATAAAAATGGAGGTACTGCCCCAAGCACTATCAATCTATCCGTGTTTTTTTACAATGACAAATTATTTTCTTACTAAATTCAAAAAGTGGAAATTAAACGATTGATAAAATTTCAATGTATTTACAAAAATGAAACGTACCTTTTCTGGGTAAAGATCAAAAGCACAATCTGTTTTTTGGACAGCTTTCCAACCACTTTAAAACAAGTTTATATATTTTATACACAAAAAGTCAGAGCATTGAAAGTGATTGACTATTTAAAGTTAAAAAATCACTCATGTCACCTAAATAAGGCCAAATTAAATTCGTTCAATTAATTAATACTGTTTAAAACAAATTGCGTTTTCAACTGTTTTTCTGATTTGTAGTGGTGTCTGTTCAGGTGCTGGATCAATTAATAAGCTTTCCAAATAATCAGATTTTCTAAAAACCCTAGAAAAACTATGCGATCGCTTGGATTTTTCGCTACTGAGTATGAATATTTAGGGTACAAAGTACGAAACGTCGTACAATTTGTTTAAAACTCAATTATTCAAACAAGTTCTAAAAACTGAAAAATTTGTTCTGGAAAATATTTTGTATAAAACACAGCTCAAAACAAGAAAAAAATTTGATACATGCCATGCACAAATCCTCAAAAAATAAAGTTCTTAATGATTCAAAATTGAAAAACTACTCATGTAATCAATTTTGTAGCATTAATAAGTTGTACCATGTGTATACATCTACTTTATGTGTGTTAAAACCACGTTATCAACATACGATAAATAATTTATTTAATTTTTGACTTACAACGACTTTTATACGTTTATTTCTTGAAGTACGAGCAATATTCTCAACACTAATTCTGCTTGTACACAAAGGCAATCGTGTTTTGAACATACTCTACAAACATACTTATCTAAAAATTCATCTATTGGAGATAAATGCTTCTGAATTTTTGCTACACGTTTTCTTCTTCAGTGAAACCGAAACTAAAGAGGTCTAAAGTTTCAAGTGTGGGGTTTAAGCAATTTACTTGAGCATGTGTTACGTAGAACGATGCTCTTCTGATATGTAACTGAATCAAATCACTTGTGGGTGGTAATTGGTTGAGTGCAATTTTTTGCTTTTTTAACTCAATATTCTTTGCATTACCGTAGATAAAATATTAATTAAAAAAAATACTAAATAGCTGTTCAGCAATCTTGTTTTCCTTAATCTTTTTTAATTTTGTCATTCATTATGTTAAACAAAATTCAAATATCGCAATTTTTGACAAGCAAATGTTGCGTTTTAAAATACCAGTACATATTACTTTCTTAAAAAGTTATCAGACCATTAAATGAGTGATTTTTCAATTTTAATTAATTAAAAAATTTTAATTCTTAGACTTTGTGTGCACAACATACATAAACTTTTGTTCTTATTTTGAGCCATGTTTTACAAAAAAAGTTTTTCGAAACAAATTTTTCAGTTTCTGGAATTTGTATCAACAATTTAGTTTTAAACAACGTGTACCACGTTTCGCACTTTTTACACTAACAATTGATATTCTATGGCAAAAAATGTTACGGATTGCATAGTTTTTTTAGGTTTATTTGGAAAACTATTTATTTAAAAAGCTAATTGATCCAGCACCCAAACAAGCACTATCACTACAAATCATAGAAAAAATTTTATTTTTAAAGTAAACCATTATTTTAACTTAATTTGGCATGGTTATGGTATGATTCTATAGTTGACGGTTCAAAGAAAATATCTTGTTCAAGAAACCCTATGAGTATTAGTTTTTTTTAATGTTATTTACACTGCAAAATGGGTCACATCAGTAAATGTTCATCATTCAATAATTAATGACTTTCAATGCTTAGACTTTTTATTTATAACATACGTAAACTTTTTTTCTTATTTTGAGCCATATTTTGCGACAAAAAATTTTCCAAAACAAATTTTACAATTTATCTAAGTTATTTAAACAATTCAATTTTCAACAAATGGTACCACTTGTCATGATTTCTGAACAATATTTAAGTTCAGTGGCAAAAAATACATGAGTTATCATATTTTTTGTAGGATTCTTTTCTTTCATATATGACCCCAGGACTATAAAGCAAAGGTTGGAGTCTTAGTCAGATCAACTATGGTGAAGATAAATTTTGCTAGAATTTGTTCTCGAGTCTTGAAGCTGGCTCTTTATCCAAGTGAAATAGAAGATGGGGTAAGAGGTGACTGTCAGTATTTTAGTCGACACCTGATACACAGAAGGAGCATAGGGTAAAAATCACGTAAGTGATGTACGAGCCCGAAAAATTCAGTAAAAGTTAAAAAAGAAAGAAAAAAAAAAAAAAATAGCTGTTTCATTAGAAAAACACGTATAATTGCACAATCTTACTTTTTTTAGTAAATAATAAAGCTGTAATTAAGTGCTACAATTTGGAGATCAAAGGGAAAAATAAAATGTCAAATGGTAGAAACATTATCTAATTTAATATTTTTCTTGATATGGATCGTGAGTAAAAAACATCAACATGTAATTTAATAAACTGTAGAACAATTAACAAAATTAAAATCTATATAATAAATCACACTACATAGCTGTAGTATTAACATTATAGTATCGATAAGATAGGAAGCTTAAAATATTTTTTTTTAAATTAAAGTTAAGTACTGGTAGATTTTATAATTACAGGACGTAACATTTTTTTTGCATACTGTGACAAATTACACTGAGTTTTGGCTTGATCGTTTCCCAAAAGTACTAGCTTGGTGGACATTTTAGTTATCATTTTACACAAAAGTATAAGTATAAATAAGTAATAATGGAAATTTGTATCAAATTAAGTTAGTTGATCAGAGGCAAACTCTGAATAATGTACTGAAAGCTCTTAAAGATTTGTAAGTCAACTTTCTAAGAATAAACTGTAAATAATTCGACAGCAATGCACATTTAACAAAACAAATTTTTGTAAATGATCTATCTAGTAATTTCATTGTAAATTGCATAATCTATTTCAGTCAAATCTTATCAAGCAATTTCATTGAATATTTTAAAAAGAGGTCTGGACATAGACATACTTCAAAATTGAGGATTTTGGCGCTTATGTTTATTTACGATGAATAATTTAAATCTTTCAAATCAAAATGAGAAACTAAACCTTTTTATCGAGCCATACCTCTGCAAGAGTTTTTTTCTTGTAATATTTAAAGTGATATTAAATATTTTAAAACGTTAAAGAACGAATAAAGCCAAGAAGTGTGAGATAATAATAGTTTTCGTTTCATAATTACCAGAAGGCTGATTTGTGGTCCAAGAGAGCGAAGGCAGAGATTAGTAGAGAGATTGCTGACTGCAATGCTACGGCGCGAGTTCACTTTTGGCCACTGTTTCGAGCGCCCCGTCGCGGCCTCGCGGTCGAACCAGGCACACATATTTTTTTTTTTTACTTGAGAAGCGTGGAGGGGGTACACCGAGTGTGTGCCTACGGATTCGCGTGGAAATGGGCATGTAGGCACATACTTTGGAGACGCTAGGAAGGGGTATACTGAATATGTGCCTATACGGAGAGAGGAGTGGTGCATGGAAATGCTGACTACAGCTGTATAACTATGTACCTGCGTATATCATAGCGAAAAAAAGCGACGAGTCTTTCTCGCTGTATACTAACTTCTTAAATAAGGTCTTAGAAATTAAGGGGAAATAGACAAGAAAAAAAGATTTCACATCTCATATTTATAAAACAAAAAACCTATTCTTTCATTTAACAATTCTCTATAACATATGAAAGCTTAAGAGAGGCTAGCCATATTATTTTTCGAAAATTAAATCATACAAATAAATGTTTACGCAATTGGAAGCTCAGACTTTCAAGGCATTTATTTTTTAGTTCTTCTTATACTTTGGATTTTCGTTTAGTACTGCGTATCAAAGTACGTTGAAAAAAATATTTAGCTTGAAAAATTTTTTGAGGTTGATAGTATGGCTATAAGCACCTTAAATATAAATTATTTATTATTTTTACTTATAATTGCTATGAACTGTAGGCCAAGCTCCGGAGGGTATCAATGAACATATGTGATTTTAGGTTATATGAGGTCCGAAGTTTGAATAGCTGAGATGGGTAGGGCTTATGCCTTCGACGACATATTTTGGCGATTAGGGGTTCAATTCTGATTGTCATCGGATTTTTTTTTTTTTAATATAATTCAGTATTCTATTTCAATTTCTTATTGCAACTTTCATTTTAATTTATGAATATTGTCAACACTTTTTTTTCGGGCACGTTAAAAAAATTATATTTTTAATACTGTGTCACGCACACAGAATCCTTCGTAACAACTGACTATTAAATAATTTATTACGTTAATAGTTATAGCTGGCAAGGCTAATTCATAATTTTAAAGGTAATAATTTGAATGATAGTAACATTGATAACTAACTAAATACTTGGTAAATCATATAAATCTTTATGTGCGTATTCGTATGCTTGCATGTGTGTGATCTCAGACTTTTTGACCGATGTCAATGATTCAGGACTCAGAAGGATTACTTTTTCATATTGTCACGATGGCTTGGGAAAAACAATCGTCATAGCTTTTTAAGGTTGTCATACCTCTTGACGATTTCTTGATGTTTTTAAGCAGATTGTTGTATTATTCAGGTGAAAAAAATATTCTTACACATATTTTAGTTTTACTAAGGGAAAATTCAAACAATTACATTTTTTTAATCTCTCCATACGTTATACAGTTTCATTTTGAACAATGAAACAATTTTTTTTCTTTCGATTCATGCATTCAAGATTAGTATTTCAATAAGATTGATAGAACAATTCCCTAATTTGTAATTTTAATTAAATTCTTAGCAAGATCTTATTTCATACACTACGAAAAAACCACATTTTCTATTTTCGCACACTCCGTAAAAGTTTTTTTTATAAGATAATTTTACTTTAATGTAATAAATATTATAATTTCATTGACAGGTCTTACACATCTGAGCTTGTAATTTATATATGTACATTTTAATACTTACTGTAGCTAAAAAAAGTAAATGTAGTTTGGTACCCTTTAATAAAAGAAATTATGTGAAACAATAAGCTTAGATTCTTTTTTTTAATATAGAAATTTGTATAAAAAAATTAAAATTTTCGATTAACGAGTCATTGGAAGCTATTGAGAAATACAGAGTAAAAGCGGAGTGCTTTCTGGCGTATAATCACATAAATAAAGCAATAATTTGTATTGATATAGTAGATCGTACATACTCCGTATCATGTTGTAATACGCTTTTCTAGTATTAATAAATGTTGTATTAATTATTCAACAACGTGGCCAGTAAGTGACCTATGTTACATAGAGATTGACCACAGTGTTATTTAGTAATGCTTAGTTGATTTATGCATATAAACATACATACTTCTATTGCCAACTTGAAGTTAAAGAAAAAAAAATTTACTCAAAGAAACCCTTTTTTTCCTCTTGATTTAAAAAAGCTCTTTCATGTCTTCTATTCTGAAAAGACTTTCTTGCTCCGACCCACCGATATTATTTAGCGATTCAAGAAATTGTAAGACTTAAAAAAAAAATTGAACCACATCTTAAATTATGAATAAAAAGCGGGCTTTACTTTAAATAAACAAATATGTAGTGCAAAATCTTTAAAAATCCACTCAGTTTTCTGACACTCTAAAAAGCTATCGTTAAATGTTTCAGTATTTTCTCAGCAGGTAGAAATTTATTCAACAATATTAAATTATGTTAAGTAGCAAATTAAAAGTTTTAGTCATTTATTGCAATCTAAAGTTTTTTTTAAATGAAACAATCGTATAAGATATTTAAGAACAAACCAAACTACATTTATTTTTTTTAGCTACAGTAAGTATTAAAATGTACATATATAAATTACAAGCTCAGATGTGTAAAACCTGTCAATGAAATTATAATATTTATTACATTAAAGTAAAATTATCTTATAAAAAAAACTTTTATGGAGTGTGCGAAAATAGAAAATGTG
Organism: Copidosoma floridanum; assembly: GCF_036245765.1. Classification (NCBI taxonomy): domain Eukaryota; kingdom Metazoa; phylum Arthropoda; class Insecta; order Hymenoptera; family Encyrtidae; genus Copidosoma; species Copidosoma floridanum. The sequence continues at coordinate 1,346,819 of NW_028321890.1, read as the reverse complement.
GTTTTTTCGTAGTGTATGAAATAAGATCTTGTTAAGAATTTAATTAAAATTACAAATTAGGGAATTGTTCTATCAATCTTATTGAAATACTAATCTTGAATGCATGAATCGAAAGAAAAAAAATTGTTTCATTGTTCAAAATGAAACTGTATAACGTATGGAGAGATTAAAAAAATGTAATTGTTTGAATTTTCCCTTAGTAAAACTAAAATATGTGTAAGAATATTTTTTTCACCTGAATAATACAACAATCTGCTTAAAAACATCAAGAAATCGTCAAGAGGTATGACAACCTTAAAAAGCTATGACGATTGTTTTTCCCAAGCCATCGTGACAATATGAAAAAGTAATCCTTCTGAGTCCTGAATCATTGACATCGGTCAAAAAGTCTGAGATCACACACATGCAAGCATACGAATACGCACATAAAGATTTATATGATTTACCAAGTATTTAGTTAGTTATCAATGTTACTATCATTCAAATTATTACCTTTAAAATTATGAATTAGCCTTGCCAGCTATAACTATTAACGTAATAAATTATTTAATATTCAGTTGTTACGAAGGATTCTGTGTGCGTGACACAGTATTAAAAATATAATTTTTTTAACGTGCCCGAAAAAAAAGTGTTGACAATATTCATAAATTAAAATGAAAGTTGCAATAAGAAATTGAAATAGAATACTGAATTATATTAAAAAAAAAAAAAATCCGATGACAATCAGAATTGAACCCCTAATCGCCAAAATATGTCGTCGAAGGCATAAGCCCTACCCATCTCAGCTATTCAAACTTCGGACCTCATATAACCTAAAATCACATATGTTCATTGATACCCTCCGGAGCTTGGCCTACAGTTCATAGCAATTATAAGTAAAAATAATAAATAATTTATATTTAAGGTGCTTATAGCCATACTATCAACCTCAAAAAATTTTTCAAGCTAAATATTTTTTTCAACGTACTTTGATACGCAGTACTAAACGAAAATCCAAAGTATAAGAAGAACTAAAAAATAAATGCCTTGAAAGTCTGAGCTTCCAATTGCGTAAACATTTATTTGTATGATTTAATTTTCAAAAAATAATATGGCTAGCCTCTCTTAAGCTTTCATATGTTATAGAGAATTGTTAAATGAAAGAATAGGTTTTTTGTTTTATAAATATGAGATGTGAAATCTTTTTTTCTTCTCTATTTCCCCTTAATTTCTAAGACCTTATTTAAGAAGTTAGTATATAGCGAGAAAGACTCGTCGCTTTCTTTCGCTGTGATATACGCAGGTATATAGTTATATAGCTGTAGTCGGCATTTTCATGCACCACTTCTCTCTCCGTATAGGCACATATTCAGTATACCCCTTCCACGCGTCTCCAAAGTATGTGCCTACATGCCCATTTCCACGCGAATCCGTAGGCACACACTCGGTGTACCCCCTCCACGCTTCTCAAATAAAAAAAAAAATATGTGTGCCTGGTTCGACCGCGTGGCCGCGACGGGGCGCTCGAAACAGTGGCCAAAAGTGAACTCGCGCCGTAGCATTGCAGTCAGCAATCTCTCTACTAATCTCTGGTGAAGGGTTGAATGGTGCTTTTGTATTGAAGTACTTTTCTTACTTTGGAGGTTTTCTTCAACCTATGAAACCTTACTGCGTCGTCAGTAGAAAAAATAGAGTTCGCACCTGGTGCGCATCTAATCAGAATAAACACAAAGCATGATGCTTGCCCTGGAGACATGCACCACCAGGTATGAAAACTACTATTTTTCGCTACAAGGGCCCAAAAGGCTTTGTATCCATGCTAAAAAATAGTAGTTCTCGTACCATAAGAGCAGAGTAAAAATATCTTGCTAGAAAGAGACTCGTTTTTTTTAATTTTCCTTTAAAAGTTTTTTTTTTGATAGATACATCAAAAATTGTTTTGTAATTTGACATACTCTATGCTTAGATATTAGCAGACACTGATAAACAGAAAAGTTTATGTATGTTACATTTTTTAATTGTGCATTAACTTTTATTTTATGAATATTATGTTGTGTCTCAAACAAATTCCTAGAGTCACAGAATTAAATTCTTGTTTTTACCGATCTTTTTTTATTGTTGCGTATTTAGACATTTACTACGCCTTCGATAGGAAAAACAGCATATCCTACTGGTGGATATCCAGCCAAGGCAGTTACAAAGGTCTCAAAGATCTTCCTAAAAAAAAATCGCGCCAGTGACAAAAACTTCTATTTTCATAGCTGTTGCATTATTAACTATTTTAGTCCTGAATGCCTAAAGTGTTTCTCCGTTATGGTTCTGAGGCGTAAAGTAATTATGGGTCACAAAGTGTGTCCATGGATGAAAAACAGTACTATACGCCCTTGAGTGAAAAAAAAGTCAGTTGCTACTTAGGCACAAATATTTACCAATACCTCCTCGGCACACTAATCCTACTTTGGTCCAAAAACTACTGTTAATGCTTCTTTATATTTTATTCTCTATCAATTCTTGTAACAACACTTCTTTAAAAATTCAAGAGCGTGTATAAATTAGGCAGCGAATTTTTAAAGTATTAAGTGCGGAGCAAAGTTTCAAATTTTTTATAATTTAAAATTGAGTCTTATACAATACTTTACTTCGAACAGGCATTTTTTTATCAAAGTTATAGAGCCAAAACTTGTGTGAGTAACTTTTTTTAGTATCTTTTAAATACATTTATTTAAATTCCACTCAAAAATTGAACTTTGTGGATTAATTAAGATAGCTTTAATTCACAAACATTTATTTACGAATAGCTTTTTACACATTCATAACTATAATTAATGATAGACATAAATGATGACCCTAATTCATCCACTTCCCGCGTTAAAATTTTTACGTTTGGCCAAGCTTAGGCAATGAGAAAATTCCAAACTTGGATTTTCGTTGGAATATTTTACTTAAGTTTAGCAAATGTTTTTCCAAACGTCTAAAAAATTAATTTGTTGCGTCAGGATATTAGTTGGTCTGCATTATATGACTTACGAAAAATATTGAGTAAAATATTCCAACGAAAATCCAAGTTTGGGATTTTCTCATTGCCCAAGCTTGGCCAAAGTTTGGCCAAACGTTGACCACATGAACTTTGGCGAAATTTTGGCCAAACGTAAAAATTTTTAAGCGGGTTCCTTATTAGGGCTCAAAATATCATAAAAGCATAGTAGAACAGATGTAGGAGTACGTCACTTCCAATCTAGGTTGGAAGATAAAATTTCTCTCAATAGATTTTGCAAGATATTACCTAAAAATTTACTTTTAAGAGTAAGAATCTTAGAATTACAAATATGCACTTTTAATAGGATAAGTCTTATCATTGAATAGCTTAGACTTCGTCGAATTTAACGGTACCTTTATTTACACCATCAACCATACAAAATCTTGAGGAATGTATGCTTTAAGTTTGCCCTTTTAACTGGAAGGTTATGGCAAACATATCAAGATGAACGATTTGCAACCCTTATCGAAAGTGTTAAGTATTTCAAGTACCCTCCTTTCGTAAATTTCGTGATTAATCAGGTGATTTTTCATCAAAAAATCTCATCTGTCAAGATTTTTAATTCTTTGTGTATTTTTCACTATTACTAGGTGTTTTTATGCATACTTTAAAAATTTTGATCTTTTGAATTTTGGATTTACAAATATTTTTGAGACAACTATACGAAATAAAGTATCAGTAAAAATAGTCTTAAATTGATAGAAGACGAGAAAAGGGGTTTAAATAATAAAAAAATAAAAAAATACATATTTTGAAATAAGAAATAACCAAATCAATTACCCGATTTCTGAAAGGAGGGTACGCAGGTATGACAGGTATTGTAGATTATAACTATTATTTTTAAATGCCATTGTGAAAAATATGTATAAGTGCGCCCAAAATTGAAGTTATTGCTGAAAAGGGACCATAGTCAGCATACATGTTATGTCGTCTGCTGAAGCCGACATATTGCTTCTTAGCAAAAGCGAGTGCCATGAAAATTAAAAAGCATAAAAAAATCAAATGAACCGATTGATATTTAATTTTTATTAACACAATACGTCGTTGTATTTTCTATACTACGTGTGTACTGTTGTCTTTTTATAATTTACACACTAAATATTTTATAATTGTTTTCACGTTTTATATATCTCGTATCTTATCCGAAATTGCATTTTTACGTCTAGTGAAGATGTTACGCAGACTTTGTTGTTGACTTTGTTATACTCTTGAAAGTTTCTTTTTAAATGCATCTATTAAAACTTTGTTTCTTTTCTAGTGCCTTGCAAAATTTTGCTATCCCACATTTTCCTTGGTTTACTTCCTTTCTTTTAATTAATTTAAGAATATTTAAAAAAATATACACAGCCACTCGTGTCACGATGTTTAAACTACTAACAACTACATTTCTGTGTATGTTGGTATCCCTGCCAAATGTCTTATTTTTTTAATCTTAAAATTTGGGTGCCCAGTAAATAAACCGGAAAATGTGGGAAAGGGCTGGAACAGCAACATTTTGAAAAATTCTTGATCCGTATTCTGTATACGCTCAGGAAAATTCATCAAAACTAACCCTTGCATTACCTAGAAAAATTACGGCATTAGGGTGATGTTACCCCTCCAAATCACCCTCATGAATTAAAGTACTAAAAATTTTTATGAAAATGTATTATTTTGGCTTGAAAATGACTTCTCGAGGGTTTTAGAGGTCAATTATTACGAATCTAAAGTCGACTGATAAAATTTATTTTCCCGACAAAAGAAACATTTTGATAAGATTTCATGTTTCTAGCTGCATTACACACAAATATTGTCCTGCATAAAATAGATCATTTTTTTTATCGATAGTGATTGTAACATCTACATTTAATATAACTGTATTTTCTATGAGAGTTACTTCATTAATTTTTTTTTAATATTTTACAATCGATGCAACAATACAATAAGTTGAACCAAAACTTAACAGTAATTAAAACACGTTGCTCCCTACGTGAGGCTAACTATGAGATGTTAAGTTAAACAGCATGGGTTATCAGAAAGAAGAATAAAAAAGAATCTAGATTAAGATGGTGAGATACATCATAAAAGAATATCTAACTGTAGATAGAGACAAATAGATGGCGAGTCGATTTCAAAACATACAATGGAATATACTACATTAGTGCATGATATTACAGAACATTTTAAGATATGAATACTATATTAGTAATAAAATATCAATATTACAAAAAAAAGTAACAGTATGAAATAATAGAGAAATTCAACCCCCAAGAGATCATTCTCTAGCAAAAATAGAGAATTTTTCGATATTTTCTGTGTCTGAAAGTGATTTTTAGGAGTTAAAACCACTTCTGCACACAATTGGACTCCATATTCGTGATTAGAGATCTTGAAACCCCTTAAGAGTTCATTTTCAAGTCAAAATAATAAACTTTCTTACAATTTTTATTACTGCAACTAATGGGGATGATTTGAAGAGGTGAAAACACCCTAATTGATTCATTTTTTAAGGTAATGGAATGGTTAGTGATGATAAATATTCCTGAATGCCTACGGAATACGGGACAACAAGAACTTTTCAAATCAGCGCTGTTTTACCATTTTTCCACATTTTACAGTTTTTTGCAGCTTATTCACTGGGATAGTAGGCACTCCAGCACGAGAGAGACTCTTTAAATGTGTGAGGGTCGTAAAAAATAGTCCTTAATTCTTAAACTACTAAAAGATCATTTTTAAGTTCAATTCTACACCTTTAGATATAGTAGAAGCCTATTTTTATACTTTCTTTTACTTACTTTGTTACAGACCAGTAGCGGAAGTATCAATGCCACGAACGAAACAGCGGCTGCAGCAACTGCTATGGTGGGCCAACAGGTTCTTGGTGCTTTAACTATAAGTCAGACGTCTACGACAAGTTACAGTAGTAACAACTCCCCTATCATACGGCGCAGTTATAACAACCTAGTGAACCTACTTGAGCAACACCGCAAGCTTGATCGATCCGTTAGCGAGCCAACCTCGCGCTATAAGACTGAACTTTGTCGACCGTTTGAGGAGAGTGGTAGCTGCAAGTACGGGGACAAATGTCAGTTCGCACATGGCTACTCCGAACTGCGTAACCTCACGCGCCATCCTAAGTACAAGACAGAACTTTGCCGTACTTTTCATAAAATCGGCTTCTGCCCATATGGGCCTCGCTGTCACTTTGTGCACAACTTTGAAGAAGCACGCGTTCATAACTTAAAACTAACAGTACCTAACGGTGACTCAAATGTTTGTATGGCTACTGGAGATTCAGGACCCATAAGTCTTAGCTCACTTCTTCAACCCCTTGGGGTAGGTGCTGCTCTTATTGGACAATTAACTACTAGTAATACATCCGATGGGGCTAATGTTCCGCTCGTACGTGCCAGCTCACTTAGTCAGGTAAACCAATTACCGTGCCACCACTACCACCACCATTATCAGCAACAGCCAACAGTATTTACTCTGCCTAAGAGCAGCTCATTTGGTCTATCTGAAGCTAGCTACACTACTAAGCCCACAACACTTAACCTCTCGCCTACTTTTTCGTTGGGCAGCGTTGCAGAATCGATCTCACCCACTTCAAGCCTTAGCCAGTCACCAACCAACTCTATGACAAGCTTCTTCGGCGATGAATCGGCCTCCCCACCGCTCGACCGTACTTCTGTCATCATTAATGCTGGTAATAGTGGCACCGAAAGTATGTTAACTTTTACCGGCCACGGACAAAAACTGGTAGGCTCGCATAGGTGCACCTCCAGCCCACCACTATTGGACACAAGGACCCAGGCACCCTTATCACCTGGTGCTGAAAGTCGGCTGCCCATCTTTAACCAAATAAGCAGCACTGTCTTTCATAGTTTTGATAATTTAAAGATCTAATCTAACTTTTATGTTAGTAGACAGAATCGAAGCTGGCAGTACTGTAAGTGAATAAGTCAACTTGTATTACCAAACAGGTAAAGGATAAAAAAAACAATATTTTTACCCTATTTAAGGAGGGTTTGCCGTCCTGTCATCTACCAATCTTCCAAAATGCCCTGTAAATGGTGAAAGCTTTCGATCTTGGGCTATTGTAACATGGTCAACATCGCCTAAAAGTTCAGGGGTTGTTCCAAACTAACTATTGTCTTCCAATCAATTGCAAGTCCGTGTGAGTGAGTAATAGAGTGCTTTAAAAATAGAAGACATAAAAAAGAAGTTTGTAAATAGAAGAGAAAAAATTTTCTGCAGAAAGAGGTTTCGTTGACACGTTATAGTGACTCCATATTTTTAGGCTGAAACTAGGGGCCAAACCTGTCACGAAGATCGTTAACCTCGTTCGTTAGTGCGTGTATTACTTTTTATAGCAATATACTCGTTTTTCTATTTTTATAATTATTTAATTGACTTGAATAATGTAAGCTCCTCCGTTTATGTGTACAACAAATGATAATTGTATTGCGTTAGAATTTATGGTCTGACATAATGATCTCTACAGTTTTTTGAAAACCGTTATACAAGACTAAAAAAAGTGCAAGCTTAGTATGATCAAGAAGTAAGTTAAATAATTATACAGTGCAAGTACTCAAAAGATAAAAAAAAGATACTTCTTAATCGCAGAAAGTATATAAAAACTGTGTCTTAAAGGCAATAAGATGATCAATACATACAAAAAAAAAAAAAAAAAAAATGATTTAGAGAGAACACAAAAAAAGAGCAAAAAGAGATAAAACTAAAAAAATTCAAGATAAAAATCAGAATATCTAATACAATAGGTAAGACAAAGGTAAAACATAAAATGAAAATACAGAAAAGAAGTACAAGAAAGTATCAGGGAGCTTGTAAGATGATGTTTTTGAAAATTCAATGCAGTTTATAAATATTACATTAGCTGCTTTTCCCTGGTTAAAAAGAGTATTTTAGTTTAATTTATGCATTGAAGAAAATGTTATGATAGATTTAGTATTATTATTTCTATCATTACTAAGATTTTATGATTTTATTATTGATAACGTTATCATCTCAGCACTTATGATTTAACTCAATCCCACTATAAGCGTGGCCTTATTTAATGTGCAAGTGGCCTTGTTAAGTTCTATAAATAACAAAATGTAATTAATGTAGCCATTAGACAAAAACTCATCAAAAATATTATTGCGTTAATTAGTGATCCGTCTACCTGCTTGCACTTCTGCTCTGCTATTTTTCATAAGTTAGAACGATAGGTAAAAAAACCAGTTATTAGATATTTTTGACTTTTTGCATTATGAGTCTTTCGAGTTTTTTAAACTTTTGAATATCAGGTAGACGTGAATTTTTTACGTCAGTTTTTTAAATTTACAACTAATACTGCTCTTATTAGAAATATTACCTTAGTTTATTTTTTCATGCTACTGGACTAATGCCGTTGTTTATCATTTGCCAACGTTGCTAAGTTGTGTTATGTTCATAATGCTTATTATGTGATGTTATTATAAATATTATTAATATAACTACTTATATTCACATTATGCAGCAACCTTGATCAGGACCATAAGAAAGAAAAATGTCGAACTGACTTATGAAATACGTATATTTTTGATAGGAATTTGTTTTTGATACGAGCAGTGAAAAAATAATAATTTGGACCGAAATTTATAGGATAAAAAATTTGTAAACAAATAGTTCTGTTGCGTATTAAGAAAATTAAAAAAATTAACAAGATGTCACGGCCCGCTATAGATTATGTATTCTTATGAGTCGGTGTGTCCGTATTCTTCTATGCGGGTATCAGCATTTTAGAGAGCTTCAGTTAACGAACTACTATAAATTTTTACTTTTTACTTTCCGATAACTTTTCTTATAAAATTTTCTTATTATGCCTATTAAATTTATATCTACTCAAACAATTTATACAATCATTTTCTTCTAGATGATTCAAATATATAGGCTTGTATACACTTTATTTTTAATAGCCGAAGTCTGCAGCTCCTCACCTTTCAAAAAAAAATGTCAATTCTCATAAATTACCAAGACTTGAATCAGAAATTAAAAGCTATGGCTATTAGCCAATCGGAAATCGTACCTTAGCTACAATGAAAGCTTAGCTAGGCATGCATTAATCCTTGCTAGGCTCTCGTTTTAACCCAGATACGATTTTCGATCAGGTATTTTGGTTAAAATTTTCGTATTTAACATGAAGTTATGTATACACGGTAACAAGAGAAAATACACATGCTTGCTAATTTATTTAAAGCATGCACAAATCATTCATAAAACTTACATTAGTGTATAAGACCTTTAATTTAAAGTATTTATTTTTTTTCATCTGTATTTATATATTTATATCATTTTTTACCTTGTTATCAAGTTATTTACAAGTTATGAATAGAAAAATGTGTGCCAATGTTTAAGTCGATCTCTTAACTCTCAGACAAAGTCTCTGGTTTTTAAAGGCATTCAGTATATCGGCCGGAATTTCTACTTTAGAAACCTGTCTATTGTGAGAAATTACGGTTAATAACTGATTATCTAGCTGTTTAAATCCAAAATAAGGAGAAGAGCCCCCAAGCTGGCACTTGAAGGAATCAATCGAGCACAAATTTAACGCAATCCGTTGCGAACTGAAAGAAAGAAATTACATTTCCTAAGCAAGAAAGAGTATATCAGTGTGCATAATCTGAAATGTAATTTTTTTTTTTCAAAAAGTAATGCATTAAGTTATCTGACATTTTGACAGAGCCTCTAAAATAACAAGGCAAACGCCGGTCCTTTCATGTTTTTTGAAAATATGCAGTTCAAAATATGAACATACAACAAAATACTCAACATCTGCAGATTTATAGGTTATGTAATGCCGTTTACTATAAAACCCAATAATTACATAACTATAAGAATAGCCGTGTTAACCTTTTTTATTTTGTAGGCCCAGTTCAAATTTTAGATAATTCAATACATTATTTATTGAAAAAAGTTACATTTTAGATTATGCCCACTGGCACACTCTTTCAAGCTCAAGAAACGTAACTGTTCTCTCTCAATTCGCAATGATTTGCGTTAAATTTGGGATCAATTGATTCCCCAAAGTGCAAGCTTAGGCGCTGTTCTTCTTATTTTGGGTTTGAACAGCTAGATAATTAGTTATTAACCATAATTTCTCATGATCGAGAAGTTGGCACAGTATAAAGACTGGCCGACACACTAAGTCCCTTTAAGGTTTAATTACTTCTTTATAACTTTATTTATAACCAAAGTTCCTCATGTTTATCACACCTCCGTCTCTCTCAATATATTCGTTACACACTTACTTTCGGTGGCACTGCCAAGTAAGAGAAATTATCTCTCGCTGGGAATGCCAGAATGCACGAAGCCTTATGCAAAAGTTTTTTGATCAATTAAACAAAAGATTTTTAATAGTGAATCGACCAAATGAATCAATGATTTAAGTGTATATTATGCTGATGTATAGTAATAAATTTTTTTTAGTATTGTTATGTATTGTACAAGACTGGCAAAAATAAAAACATGGATCTCGACTGTGTCAACACAATATTAGAAGTGCATCTACATGCTTGCAATTATGTGAAGTTTGAAAAACACGTGTACAGCTTGCATTTGTCAATTTGTCATAAAATCGTGTTCGATATATATATATATATATATATATATATATATATATATATATATATATATATATATTAATAGCTGCTTAAGATACCTTTGACACATTTATGTTACATTTTCATACGATCATGTATGTCTCTTATATTTCTCTACAAAATGGCGCTGGTTAAAAGTCGCAACATGCTTTCAACTATTAATAAAATGCGTTTGAAGTCAAAAACTAAATTTTTCTCATCTTGATAAAAGAAAGCTAGAGACTTCGAGGAAATTTAAGAAAGTATTACTATTGACAATATTTATTAGTACTACAAATTTTAGCGAGATGGGTATCAAAATTTGCGAGTAATTGGCGTACTAGTTTTTTTTCATATTTATAAAATGTGCCATTTTTTCTAATTAATTTATTCTACTAAAACTAAGCCATAAAATTAGAACCACAGTTTGAATTTAATATTATATTGAAATTGTTTAAAATATTAAAGTTGACCGATTAAATATTCGTACTTGTATAATTTAAAATTGCTTAAAAAAATAAGAATTAATAAGAAAAAACATAGGGCCTTCTGGAATCAAGATAGCTTTTTTTTATCTTTGGAGCCGTTTATACTTGAGCGATTTTGCTTAAATTTACACAAATTGTGGTTAAAAATTTATATTTTTAATAAAAAAAAATTTTTACCTTGGTAGGCGAGGTATATACAAATGTTAAGAGCTGCTTAGGATATCTTTTACACATTTATATTACATTTTCATAGGGTGATTTTTGTCTCATAAGTTTTATACAAGTAAAAGCTTGTACATACACTTCTAATATTGTATTTATACACTCAAAATCCATGATTCTTTTTTTTCAATCTCGTAGGATACGTGACAACACCTAAAAAAATTTATTACTGTACATCAGCATAATATATATTTTACACTTAAATTCTTTGGTCAACTCATTCCTAATAATCTCTTTTTTAAATATTTAAAAATTTTTCCGTAAGGCTCCGTGCATTCTAGCAATCTTATTCAGCCGGGGATCTTTTCCCTTACTTGGTAGGGGAACATGAATTCAGTGCATAGTGAGTGCATAAGATACACATACACACACATTTAGTAATTTATTTATCTCGGACAATTTTTCCATGGTTTTTTTATTTATTGAATTTTTTTAACACACTTAAAAATTAATTTTTGGTAACCGATGTGATTCAGTCTTAAGTTGATTTGTCTTTTTCATTCTCTGAATTTGTTACTAGGGTGCATACGAAATTTTTATATTTATTAAATTTATTCTAATCACTGTTTCTTATTGGTTTTAGGAATAAAACATGCAACTGGAAACATTAGGTTATTGCAATACTTAACTTTACCTTGTGATACAAAGTTAATAGAGAGAGAGAGATCGAAACTTATTGTTATTTTTACTACATGTGTAAATCGCGTGCTTCCTTCGACAAAATATACACTAAAAAATGTACGGTGCAAACGTACATTACGCATATAAGTCAACAGAGTATCATAATATTGGTGATTGAATGTCATACCATTCAGGCGCATCTTTTGAAAGTATGTTTTAAAATGTATAATGCTAATTACAAATAGTCATAATTTCCAGTTAGTTTGTAAATTAATTTTTTTGTTAAAATTATTTATATAGAAATTTAGTTGTTTTTTTTATGTCTTGTAAAAAAGTTCTACTACTTTTGTACAAGTGTAGAAAATGCTGAAAATGAGTATTTCAACATCAAAACTATTGTGAGATTTACAATATACAAAACCAAACAACTTCTGCTTTTTTAAAAATGGGACCAGACACGTGAGAATGATGTGGATTTTTCTGATCAACGTACAATATAAAATTAAGTGAAAAAGAAAAAATGATAATAAAAAACTTTTTTTCCTCATACGTTAAGTATACAATTTTTAGCATCCTTTGGCCAGAAAAAAAACTTTTCTCTTGTCAGTGGCAAAAAGTTACCACTTTTGATCCAGTGTATTGATAAAAATACAAATCAATGTAAAAGAGAAAATCATACACTTTCTACAAATTTTAACTATCAAATATTTAGTGTACTCTATAAAAATAACTTATTTGGTTAACAGTTCTGTGAAAATAAAAAGTGCCTTGAATGAATTAAGAAAATAGTGATTATTATACTAATGCCGTTTCTCTTCGTTTTTGTTATTAACGAATAAGCTCTTATCACATAATCTACAAAATATGTAATTCTTTATAGATATCTATGTATGGAGATGATGGCCATACTCATAACCATTTGTATATACACACTTTTAATTTATGTTAATTTCTTAGTAAATAAAATTTGTAGTTATTGTTTATGTACTTCTAATTATTTATCATGTTTACTATTTTAATTTTATAATAATTATTAGTAGCGGAATTATTCTTATTACACTAGGTCAAAATAAGCCAGCCAATTGATGTCCAATTTGAACTAAAAATGTAAGCAGAAATAATAATGTTAATAAACGAAATCCTTATCCGTTTCTGGTTATTAGAATATTTTTTGACGCTATAGAACTTAGGACTGGAAGTATATAAACACTTCCAAGCTTAAAAAAATCATAAGCTAAACAATAAATGAAATCTTTGTTTATGGATATATTGTAGGTATTTGTTATCGTTTCAGATATAGTAATCATAAAAAATGAAAACATATTATTATGAAATACTTGGCACCGTAAATTATTAACTATTTCTTAACAGTACGTTACACTAACTTGCTCCTAGCAAAATTAATGCTACTGTCACTCTTCATGTTAAATGTTATAGACTAAAACATAGTTCAAAAATTTAACGGTGATCGTTGGTACTACGGAAGGACGCTTCATAAGATTCCATATAAAAGTGTCGTTTTCTCCTTCAATATTAATATATAAGCAAATAGATAAATAATAGAACATGGAGGTACCCTAGTATTATGTAACGGTAAGCATCAATATTGAAGGTAGAAGTACTTGTATTTATACTAAGACTTTTTTAGAAAATCATGTTGATCCATTTTTAAATAATTATTTCCATATGTAGAAACAAAACAGTTGTCCTACCAGGAAGTTTATGTTTTCAGCTGGCAGTAAAAAAAATAAACAGCTTTGCAGTTTGTATGTACAAGTAATAGATTAATTTCAAAGTTTTTTTAACAACCCTACTGAAAAATATTTTTTAATTATATTTGTAATTACATTTGTAATTACACTTGTCAAGCCATTTGTAGTGCTACTTGGAATTCCACTTGGAATTACAAATAGGGTTTTAGAATGGAAATTCCAAGTGGAATGCCAAGTGTTATTCCAAGTAGAATTACAAACAACAATAAGAGATGGATTTTTTTTCTTTTTAAAATAGTTTAAAATAAAATCGTACGCAGCGTAATGGCCATTATTGGTGTGACCATCAGTATAGTAACACCAAAACAGGGGGATTCAGTTCGTTTTGAGAAAACTTGAAAAAAAATAGAAAATTCTATCTTCTCTAAGTTCGTGAAAAAATACTTTAATCGCCCTGTTTTGGTGTGACTATACGGATGATAACACCTGTAATAACCATTACGCTGTGCACGATTCTATTATAAACTATTAAAAAAAAAAAAAAAATTAATCTCCAATCGTTTTTTGTAATTCCACTTGGAATTACACTTGGCATTCCACTTGGAATTTCCATGCTAAAATCCCATGTGTAATTCCAAGTGGAATTACAAATGGCTTGACAAGTGTAATTACAAATGTAATTACAAATGTAACTACAAAATGCTTTTCAGAAGGGAACGGCTAAGCATATATTGAAGTATGGGCACCGATACGGATTTTAGATATACTACTCAAACGGCTCATGCTAATTAAGAAGTAAAAAGATATAGCCAACTATAATTTAATCATTTCAATTTTTATCATTTATTAAATTTTTTTAATAAGAAACACATTTTCAACATTATTTGTCCCATCACATTCAGGCTTTGACGACTAGCACAAAATATCGTAATTATTGATAAATAGTGGATTAAACAGTTTTTTGACTTTCTTAATAAATAAGCATGGGCAAAACCTAATTATACTCAAATATGAGCAGTCAATATCAGCTTAAATAACGAGGCTCTTTTTACCTCCAAAGATAACATTTTTGTTACGGCGCCTTTTTATTTGTGTTAAAGTAGTAAGAAATGCGGTGGTTAGAATTTTAACAACCCACAGTATAAATATTATAAAAACATTTTTTAATTTAACAATTACTGAAAAAGTGAATTTTTTTATAGCAAAACATCTGCTAGTCAGCGCATTATTTTAACGCTTATGTTTTGTGTTCCTCTTATATTTCTCTACAAAATGGCGCTGGTTATAATTTGCAACATGCTTTCACGGCCCGCTATAGAGTATCTATTCTTGTGAGTCGGTGTGTCCGTATTCTTCTATAAGGGTATCAGCATTTCAGAGAGCTTCAGTTATCGAATTACTATAAATTTTTACTTTTCACTTTACTATAATTTTTCTTACGCCTATTAAAATTATACCTACTCAAACAATTTATACAATCATTTTCTGCTAGATGATTCAAATATATAGGCTTGTATACATTTTATTTTTAATAGCCGAAGTCTGCAGCTCCTCACCTTTCAAAAAAAAACAAGAAATAAAGAAAAAAAAATAAATAAAAAAAAAATAAAAAAAAAACAACAACAAAACAGGGGGGATAAATGGGTCATGGGACCCACGGTAAGAACGAAGTTCTTTGAACATGACGAGTATAAAAATACAATTTCTCAGGTAACAAGAGGGTCGCCAGACCCATTGAAAGAACGAAGCTCTATAAACGTTAATACTGCATTCATGTAGTTCACTAAACAAAATGTTGAAAAACGAATAAAAAAAAAAAATAAAAAAAATAGTTCAGTACTCACGATGGTTGAACTTCGTGAGAACGTCGTGCATGAATACAGTACTCACGAAGTTCAACCATCGTGAGTACTGAACTATTTTTTTTATTTTTTTTTTTTATTCGTTTTTCAACTTTTTGTTTAGTGAACTACATGAATGCAGTATTAACGTTTATAGAGCTTTGTTCTTTCAATGGGTCTGGCGACCCTCTTGTTACCTGAGAAATTGTGTTTTTATACTCGTCATGTTCAAAGAACTTCGTTCTTACCGTGGGTCCCATGACCCATTTATCCCCCCTGGTTTGTTGTTGTTTTTTTTTTTATTTTTTTTTTATTTTTTTTTTCTTTCTTTATTTCTTGTTTTATTTATTTATTTTTTTTTATTTCTTGTTTTATTTTTTTTCATATTTCATTTTATTACATTTTTTTCATTTTTTTGTATTTCCTTTATTTAATTTCTTTCTTATTTTCATATTTAATCTTTTTTTTTTCATTCCCTTTTTTTTCATATATCATTCTTTTTTCTTCATATTTAATTTTATTACTTTTTTTTTATCCTTTTGTATTTCCTTTATTTCATTTCTTTTTTCATATTTCATTTCATTAATTTTTAATATATTATTTTATTTGTTCAAATTTCATTTAATTTCATTATTATTTTTTTTCATATTTCATTTTTTCATATTTCGTTTCTTTTTTTTTCATATTTAATTTCATTACCTTTTTTCATTCATAACAGTAATTATTAGCATTACTGTAATGCCAAAAAAACCTCAGGTTTAATGAAAATACAAATATTTAATGCGTAATAACGCGCCTTATTATATTTAATCTACATAACCATATTTATGCTAATTAAATTTTTTTTTTTTAGATGTATTATTTAGAAAACAAATACACAATTTATAAAACAAATTCATAATTGAATGTATTATCAGTGAATACATTTAAAAATGGAATGTTATAGTTACGAATCACACGATAAGTACAAGAAACCGACTTTTATAGTCGGCAGCGCTCGTAGCAGTGTGGGTAAGGTACAGGACTTACATGCAGAAGGTCGAGGGTTCAAATCTCTTTATTGGAAAATGTTTTTTTTTTTTTTTTTTTTTTTAGAATTGTAAATGAAAAAAATTCAAAGTGAAAGAAACATTATTGTAAGAAAATAAAATTAAAATTTGTTAAAAAATTAATTGCTTGGGAGTGTGGTGAGGTGGAATGGTGAGTAAAGGTGTGCAGAAGAGTAACACGGCACGGTTGACAGATATACATATATAGTTAGGAGAGGGGAAGTGTGTAGAGAACACTTGGTGAGGGGGGACGGGGTGAGGGGAAAAACTTGAGAGGAAGAGATTTCTGATTCAAAAAAAAAAAAATCTGTTGGTTTTAAAATTCCAGCCCCCCGAGTAACGCGACATAAAGAACTTCGTTCTAAAAAATGTCAATTCTCATAAATTACCAAGACTTGAATCAGAAATTTAAAGCTGTGACTACTAGCCAATTGGAAATCGTACCTTAGCTACAATGAAAGCTTAGCTAGGCATGCAATAATCCTTGCTAGGCTTTCGTTTTAATCCAGGTACGATTTTCGATCAGGTATTTTGGTTAAGATTTTTGTATTACCATGCAGTTATGTATACACGGTAACAAGAAAAAATACACATGCTTTCCAATTTATTTGTATGATGCACAAATTATTCATAAAACTTACATTAGTGTACAAGACCTTTAATTTAAAACATTCTTTTTTTTTCATCTGTATTTATATATTAATATCATTTTTTACCTTGTTATCAAGTTATTTACAAGTTATGAATAGAAAAATGTGTGCCAATGTGTAAGTCGATCTCTTAACTTTCAGACAAAGTCTCTGGTTTTTAAAGGCATTCAGTATATCGGCCAGAATTTCTACTTTAGAAACCTGTCTATTGTGAGAAATTAGGATGGAAGATTAAATAATGGAAGTGGATTTTGCTTGATTCTCCTCCTTCGTCCCGCCCCTTTTAACGTACTTACAGTCTCCCTACACCACCTAAAATCATCATCCCACCACACACTTTAAATTTTACTTATTTCTTCTTTTAACCAATTTCTAAAAAAAAAGAAAAAAAACAGTTTCCAAATAAATTTAAATCCCAGTTGTCTCGCACACAGAATCTTACCTACTCCACTATGAGCAGGCCTAACAATGGAAAATCAATTACTTCATTGTATCTTACAGCTTTTAACTTATTTTTAATGTGAATTTTTATTTACTGTGTATTAATTTCTTACATTTTATCACAAATTGAATGAATAGATGTTTTATTAAATAAAATACATTCGTTAGGTACATGTTCTGGAAGTTTTGAAATTAGTATATATCGACGCCCCGGGCGAAGACTATTCCCTAATTGGCCCTGGACGAAAAGTATGCCCTTTCGACGTCCCGGGCGAAGACTATGCCCTTTTTTTTAGTCCGGACGAAAACTATGCCCTTTTTTTGGTCCCGGACGAAAACTATGCCCTTTTTTTGGTCCCGGACGAATACTATACCCTTTTTTTCGAGCCCGGGCGAAGACTATGCACTTTTCTCAAACCCGGACGAAAACTATGCCCTTTTTTTGGCCCCGGACGAAAACTATACCCTTTTTTTCGAGTTCAGACGGAAACTAAGTTAAAAAACACCCCAATGTTAATTACCAACCCCTTTTGCGTTTTACTTTTTCTAAACAAAAAAAAACCCTCCAGATTTGCTGATTTATGCTTTTGGTGAGTTGGTAACAGTTACTTGTACGCTGGAAGAAGCTCACGAATACGAAGCTTTTGAAAACGATTAAACATTTTAAGATTTCGCGATACTTGTGTCAAAACGTTTGTTATAAGTTTTATTTTCACATCGAGATTCACATGCACGTGAATCTACAGACGTCTTTGTAAAAAAACACAACACGTAATCATTATTCTTAGCAGGTCTAACGGCTTCAGTATTTGGAGTTTTGGTAAGTGTTTGAAAAAAGGAGTTTTTGAGCTTTTTTCAAACGATTCCGTGAATTGTACATTACAATAACTGTAATCAATTTAAAATTGCTAATTTATTCTTGTGTTAAAAAATACTTTGTAATCTAAATATTCATGTCTTGCACACATTAATTAATAAAAAAAAATTTACTTTTTTCTCAATTTCCTTACAAATATTATATTTTATTATATCACGAATTGTACAAACTTTATTAATTTTTTAACTTCAAGTTACAATAATTATATTAGTTATTTATCATAATCAACAAAAATGTAGAAAAGAAATTAAATTTGAAAATAAAACAAAAGTTTTTCATATTCATTAATTGCAAATTACCATGCTTATAAAACGATTCCTGAGTTTGTATTATTATTTACAATTATTTGTGTAAATGTACACAATAACCACTATATAAGTATAATTGACTATATATCTAATTACAAAAACAAATGTACGGTGAGCTTAAATGAATTGTACTTCATCCCGGCTCCAGAAAAAGTCAAAATCTTCGTCCAGACTCGGAAAAAATGTAATAGTCTTCACACGGACTAGAAAAAACGGGTATAGTTTTCATCCGGACTCGAAAAAAGGGCACAGTTTTCGTCCGAACTCCGGAAAAGGGCATAGTCTTCGTCCGGGACTCCAAAAGGGCATAGTTTTCGTCCGAGCGCGAGAAAAGGGCATAGTCTTCGTCCGGGATCCTAAAAAGACATAGTTTTCGTCTGGAACAGACAAAAGGGCATAGTTTTCGTCCAGACTCCAGGAAAGGGCATAGTCTTCGTCCAGGCTTCGAAGCAGGGAATAGTCTTCGCCCGGGGCGTCGATATTAGCAAAGCAGCTTTCATATTATGTAATAATAAACATTTTCTTACTCATCATTAATATGTTACTTTTAAAATGAATTAATGATTGATTGTATAATTTTTTTACATTTTTTTACGAATTTTCATAACTAAAAAAAAAATTTTACTGTGTTAAGGACGTTCGGTAAAGATAGAATTTTCCAGTGAATTTTTCTGGAATTTTGACCAGATATTCTTGTTATTGCAATAAACCAGTCAAAATTTCAAAAGATTCGTCTGTTTTTGTTTTCGACGTATTCAATTTCAAAGCTCAGTCATTTTAACACGGTCGCTTATGGGAAAACTGATTAAAACTCAGTTTTAAGCAAATTGGCCCAATGAATTTCGGCAATTTTTTTTATAGGTTACAGATAATGTTACGAGTTTAATGTGTACCAAGTTTCGTGATGATCGTCTAATTCGTTAATGTATAAAAAAATAAATAAAAGTTCAATGGAAACGCAATGACAAGGTCGCAAGTGGCGGAAAATTCAAAATGCTCTGGGACGTCAATCAGTAAATGTTTTAATATTATCGTAGATTTTACGTATTTTCATATAAAATACAATCTTATACATGTATATGAGCGTATGTACATTACGCCCACCCCTCCCCATAAGGAAATAGTAACATATTTTAATAACACGTTGTTCACTTTTCTAATAAAATTACATATTTATGATTATTTCTGTTCCTTTCTCATTTTTCGCACTTTAGAGGTTATACTGTTTGGTTTTGGGCATTTTTACGAATGAAATCTACGAATATAAATACAATGGTCACAAGTCTTTTTAATTACTTATTTATTCATTTTCATTACATTTTCATAACGAATCACAGTCAATTACTTACTGCTTTATCACAAAAACATTGAACATACACGAATAACACTGTCGCAACCGACGCAGCAAACGAGCAGACACATGATGCGTGTACATGAACACTCACGCTTTGAAGACCCGTATGGCGTTGTCAAATCTTCACTCATCGCTGGTTTCCCTTTGCCCCTCAAATGTTTCGCTTCGCTATCTCTACCGAATGTCCTTAATACAATAATTGATTTTTATTGCGTTTTCTTCTTTCACAATTTTTCCTTTGTGGTTAATGTCATTTTTTGACTTAAGGACGTTTATCACATGGTTAATAAGGGGGACAGTTCAGCTCAAATTTGAGAGAGGTGGGAGGAGCGCAAATTCATACAGGAACGGTGGAAATTATTTTTCTGATATGGATGTACTTACATACACGCTTTTACGCGTACTTAGCCCCTTTTTTTTTGTGTTATCTAGAAAAAAAAAAAAAAAAAAAAGATCTATTTGAAAATAAAACAGGTTTATCTAAAAGTGATATTTCATACAAACAAAAATTGGGAGGTGTTTACAGCTCTTATAAATGCAATTTTAAGTGATTTTTTATAAGGTTACATGTTAAATTGCAAATTTTTTTAATTAAACGTGTGAAAAGGGTAAAGTTCAACGATCTGCTATTTTTCAAAGGTATTTCTTATTTTCTTAGAAAGTTATTTTAAAACCATCTAAAGATTCGATGAAAGAGCACAGTCTTGCACTAGTCAGCCACTATTTAGTTACATTGTATTGTGCCATTAAACATTGTTTATAATTGTTCTGTTATGAGAAATAAAAATACTTCTTCAAACCACACCCAACTAAAGTAGGTACATTCATTCCAACGATGATTGCACCACCTTTGTATACAATATCGTTTCATAGGCGGTGTATTTATATTCATGATTATATTATCTGCCAAATAATTTTATAGAAGTATAACTTCTAACTTGTTCACGCACTGTCCACTGGTTTATCTTGTTATCAAGTAATTTACAAGTTATAAATAGAAAAATGAGTGCCAATGTGTAGGTCGATCTCGGGTAGACGTGAATTTTTTACGTCAGTTTTTTAAATATACAACTAATACTGCTCTTATTAGAAATATTACCTTAGTTTATTTTTTCATGCTACTGAACTAATGCCGTTGTTTATCATTTGCCAACGTTGCTAAGTTGTGTTATGTTCATAATGCTTATTATGTGATGTTATTATAAATATTATTAATATAACTACTTATATTCACATTATGCAGCAACCTTGATCAGGACCATAAGAAAGAAAAATGTCGAACTGACTTATGAAATACGTATATTTTTGATAGGAATTTGTTTTTGATACGAGCAGTGAAAAAATAATAATTTGGACCGAAATTTATAGGATAAAAAATTTGTAAACAAATAGTTCTGTTGCGTATTAAGAAAATTAAAAAAATTAACAAGATGTCACGGCCCGCTATAGATTATGTATTCTTATGAGTCGGTGTGTCCGTATTCTTCTATGCGGGTATCAGCATTTTAGAGAGCTTCAGTCAACGAACTACTATAAATTTTTACTTTTTACTTTCCGATAACTTTTCTTATAAAATTTTCTTATTATGCCTATTAAATTTATATCTACTCAAACAATTTATACAATCATTTTCTTCTAGATGATTCAAATATATAGGCTTGTATACACTTTATTTTTAATAGCCGAAGTCTGCAGCTCCTCACCTTTCAAAAAAAAATGTCAATTCTCATAAATTACCAAGACTTGAATCAGAAATTAAAAGCTATGGCTATTAGCCAATCGGAAATCGTACCTTAGCTACAATGAAAGCTTAGCTAGGCATGCATTAATCCTTGCTAGGCTCTCGTTTTAACCCAGATACGATTTTCGATCAGGTATTTTGGTTAAAATTTTCGTATTTAACATGAAGTTATGTATACACGGTAACAAGAGAAAATACACATGCTTGCTAATTTATTTAAAGCATGCACAAATCATTCATAAAACTTACATTAGTGTATAAGACCTTTAATTTAAAGTATTTATTTTTTTTCATCTGTATTTATATATTTATATCATTTTTTACCTTGTTATCAAGTTATTTACAAGTTATGAATAGAAAAATGTGTGCCAATGTTTAAGTCGATCTCTTAACTCTCAGACAAAGTCTCTGGTTTTTAAAGGCATTCAGTATATCGGCCGGAATTTCTACTTTAGAAACCTGTCTATTGTGAGAAATTACGGTTAATAACTGATTATCTAGCTGTTTAAATCCAAAATAAGGAGAAGAGCCCCCAAGCTGGCACTTGAAGGAATCAATCGAGCACAAATTTAACGCAATCCGTTGCAAACTGAAAGAAAGAAATTACATTTCCTAAGCAAGAAAGAGTATATCAGTGTGCATAATCTGAAATGTAATTTTTTTTTTTCAAAAAGTAATGCATTAAGTTATCTGACATTTTGACAGAGCCTCTAAAATAACAAGGCAAACGCCGGTCCTTTCATGTTTTTTGAAAATATGCAGTTCAAAATATGAACATACAACAAAATACTCAACATCTGCAGATTTATAGGTTATGTAATGCCGTTTACTATAAAACCCAATAATTACATAACTATAAGAATAGCCGTGTTAACCTTTTTTATTTTGTAGGCCCAGTTCAAATTTTAGATAATTCAATACATTATTTATTGAAAAAAGTTACATTTTAGATTATGCCCACTGGCACACTCTTTCAAGCTCAAGAAACGTAACTGTTCTCTCTCAATTCGCAATGATTTGCGTTAAATTTGGGATCAATTGATTCCCCAAAGTGCAAGCTTAGGCGCTGTTCTTCTTATTTTGGGTTTGAACAGCTAGATAATTAGTTATTAACCATAATTTCTCATGATCGAGAAGTTGGCACAGTATAAAGACTGGCCGACACACTAAGTCCCTTTAAGGTTTAATTACTTCTTTATAACTTTATTTATAACCAAAGTTCCTCATGTTTATCACACCTCCGTCTCTCTCAATATATTCGTTACACACTTACTTTCGGTGGCACTGCCAAGTAAGAGAAATTATCTCTCGCTGGGAATGCCAGAATGCACGAAGCCTTATGCAAAAGTTTTTTGATCAATTAAACAAAAGATTTTTAATAGTGAATCGACCAAATGAATCAATGATTTAAGTGTATATTATGCTGATGTATAGTAATAAATTTTTTTTAGTATTGTTATGTATTGTACAAGACTGGCAAAAATAAAAACATGGATCTCGACTGTGTCAACACAATATAAGCGAATTGCATCTGCTATTATATCGCTCAAACATCAAGAGCTATAAAATTAAGAATGGCAGAACGCAAAAGAGACATAGAAAACAAAAAAGGATTCATCTGCACCATTACAACATAGCATTGAATTTACACATAACTATAATTTTGATATAATAAAAATTTTAGTCATAGAACAAAATTACAAGAAGTGCTTTTTTTGAAATGTTAAATAAACATTACTGTAAAAAAAGTATTTATAGACAAGAAGGTACAGAGAAATTGAAAAATTGTTATAAGTCTCTCGTTAAGTCAATGAAGAACGGAGCCTTATGCAAAAGTTTTTTGATCAATTAAACAAAAGATTTTTAATAGTGAATCGACCAAATGAATCAATGATTTAAGTGTATATTATGCTGATGTATAGTAATAAATTTTTTTTAGTATTGTTATGTATTGTACAAGACTGGCAAAAATAAAAACATGGATCTCGACTGTGTCAACACAATATAAGCGAATTGCATCTGCTATTATATCGCTCAAACATCAAGAGCTATAAAATTAAGAATGGCAGAACGCAAAAGAGACATAGAAAACAAAAAAGGATTCATCTGCACCATTACAACATAGCATTGAATTTACACATAACTATAATTTTGATATAATAAAAATTTTAGTCATAGAACAAAATTACAAGAAGTGCTTTTTTTGAAATGTTAAATAAACATTACTGTAAAAAAAGTATTTATAGACAAGAAGGTACAGAGAAATTGAAAAATTGTTATAAGTCTCTCGTTAAGTCAATGAAGAACGGAGACTTACTTGATGTACATGATTTGAGAGCCCCCTCTCCCAAGAAACTGCTTGCGATTCTCATTTGATTGTATTACGTGCGTATACTATATCATTTGTGTATGTGCAAAGTATAAAAGCAAATAAATTTGAATCTCTGACTACATTACGATTTTAAATTCTTTTCGTAAGAGTCAGGGGTATGTTATACACTTCTTTAAATTTGCGTTTATTGTATTTACTAAATTTTGTATTGGAAAGAATTTTTTATTGCTCATAGATTTTTGTACTTGATGAGGCCCAAGACATTGTCCAAACGGCTAAAACGTAGTTTTGTTTTTTAATAATTACAAAATTGGACAGTACCACCATTGGACGTTGTTTTAAATTAAAAAAAAAAAAGTAAGCTATTTAATACTTGCAATTTAAAAGCATGCAAGTTTGTACTGGGTCTATGACAAGTGATGACAGTTTGTTTTCAAAATAGTTATTGAAGCTATGAATGAACTAAGCTTTATTACTGTTGAATATAAGTAGTGAAAATAAGTTTCTACTGACATCATTGATTCTGTACCAAATAGAATATAGTATGGTCTGGGATAGGAATATAGGAATACAGTCTGTAACGATCGTCTTAACGATATAGACTGAGCCTTATGAGGTTAGCGTTAAGACCAACGAAACGTTGCTCAAACTAACACCTGACTTTGGAGTTTTTATTCTCACTTCTAAATTAGCTCATACTGATCGTGTGCTTATGCACTAAGCCTCAAGAAATCATGGAAACAATTAGGAGCAGAGCGGCACGTTCAAAAAACACCGTAACAAAAAGATATGAAATATACAAAGGAAAATTGAATTTTGTTTTATTTCTGATTTTAGAGAAAATAATATTTAAGTGTTTCATGTTTTGGGATTTAAGTTAA
The DNA here is from genome assembly GCF_036245765.1 of Copidosoma floridanum. Classification (NCBI taxonomy): domain Eukaryota; kingdom Metazoa; phylum Arthropoda; class Insecta; order Hymenoptera; family Encyrtidae; genus Copidosoma; species Copidosoma floridanum. Next base: position 1,321,685 of record NW_028321890.1, on the reverse strand, counting down.
AATGCTGGAGTTTATACGATATTATTTATAATTCATTTGAAACATTTTTATCAACATAATTAAATTTTTTTAAACATTTGTACCATATTCTTAATTTTTTTAAATGCGTAACTGCTCAACATTTGCTTAAGAAACTGTTTATTTTTTTCCATTTTTCAAAACAGAAAGTCCTTTATAGTTAAAATTACTAAGCAGCAGACATACTTATAAAACACAGCATTTTTCCTTTAGCTTGGTAGAAAAAGGAATGATCTTTGTTCTTATGATCATTTCAAAATTATTGATGGCACACCATTCATAATTTTTATCATGCTGGATTGTTGTAACAAGTTTTTAGGATACATTAATTTGTTACCAGTAGTTCAGTATTGGGTGTATTATAAATTTTATTGAAACCATAACTGTTCAGACTAAATTTCTTTTTTAATCAAACCACACTGTATTGACACCTTCTCTTTCTTAAGGTGGCTCCAGCGCCTAGTGCCGTATCAAAATGGGGAGACTAAAAATTAATCATTATTTTCTTTGAAATATGGTATAAAATTATCGTAGAGACTGTTGTAAGCCATATTCTACATTTCATCTGTTACTTTAGTGAGTAAATATAAAAAAAAACAAAAAAGTTTTATGGTGCCCTAATTGATGAACTGTTACGGTACGCTCCTAAGTTCAAGAGTAGTTATACCTATATATATATAAATGTACTCTGCAGAATGCAGACAGCTGAGAGCTGACTTGCACTCGCAACTGTATACTTAGTCTCCGATTATTTAAAGATTTTGTTCGATAACAAGACACTTTTTTATGTCATCGAAAACTGCGTAATAATATATACAAGATAGTATGTTTTTTACATCTTACGGGTTATTAATATAAGTGCAGCAGTAGGTTATATATCGCGGAAGCTTGCATTTCCTATCTAACCCGTCTTAAAACTACGATTTTGTAAGCATGATTTCTTACAATTTTCATCGTCAACCTTAATTTTTTTTTATACGAATAGAAAGATGGGAATTCAAAGAATATAATTCAATTTTATTAACCTCGGTTGGGTTACTTATAATTTTAACATTGAGGCCACTGGAGCCACCTTAAAAGACGGCGCTAATTTCTTTGTACTACCATATGGCAAGATGTACTTTAATTTTTAATCCTAAATTTTATGCCGACTTTATTATTATTTTTTTTTTGCCTACCCACAGTCATCCTTTTTGACACCAACATTAGTATCAGTTTCAGAGTCACTATCAGTATCAGTATCATTAATATTAATTCCATGAAGAGTATCCCAATGAGAAAGCGTTTTAAAAATTTTCTTCTTATAACTATTAAGCGCGTCTAAAAAACATTCTGAGTCTGATTCAATGCTACTTTCCACCAAAGAGCAAAACAACAATTTTATTTGATGAGCTTTACTGAGTGCGCAATATTACTTTCTACCTAGACTTTACAGTACATCATGAGAACCACACATTAACGCCTTTGTTGAATATCCCATGTTAAGAATGTGACGCGATGGCACCATATACTGCTGAATGTTAATCACAGTACACCCTATGGTCGATTCCAAATAAGTGGCTGTATTTTCTTCATAAACGTAAATTCGATGTGCATTTTTTGCTACAGTGTACAAATGTTGCTGTAACTTTCTAATGGAATAATCACCTTCGAACAAGCGAAGTCCATGCACTCGCTTCGACTGAAAGTCGTTGTTTTGGCGCAGATCCATAGGTAAGTTGGAAAAATTGCACGGGGGCCACACAATCCAATGACTGATCGCTGGTCTCATAAGCGACACCACAGCCACTTCTTGTGGTAAAAACTGTCGAGAAGCGTCGAGAAAACCTCTAATCTCAATAACATAATCCTCATAAAAATCAATTTTTATTTTGCAGCTCAAAAGCATCGTACTAACTGCGATATAAACGCGTATCCGTCGCGTTTGATGCTGCGTGACGAACTAAGCAGCACTCTGCACCAAAATTCGTTTATATACACGTTAGTATAGGCACTGCCCAAGTATGTGTGTTTTATTAGAATGAATCATCAGTTCTGAATAATTTAATCTCAAGCTAGTTTTGAGGGAAGGGCTACATAAATAATAACAATAATATAATTCAATACATTTATTTATGACGTAATTTCAAAAAAAATACAGTTTCATTGAATTTTTTATGATACATGTGCTTCAGAATTAGTAACATCTTCCCATTCCATATGAAAGTAGAATTTTTTCATTCGTTTGACATTGTGGGTGGCACACATAGATCTATACGCACCATCATGGTGAGGACATGCAGTAGCTAATGTTGGGAGTTTAAACTCTGGATAATCGACCATATCATTAACTTGAAAATTAAACCTTACGAGCCACCTTTTCTTCACTTCTCCAATCACAAAAATCTTCTTAGTATCTTTGAGATTCTCCCAAAGAACATTACCAATTTCTGTGTAGTCAATAACACCTGAATGCCAATCTTATCCATGATAGAATAGCTCAAGCCATAAATTTTCACGTTCGTATATATCATTTAGCTTGCGCCAAGGAAATGGGGGCTTGGAGAGAAATACTTGGGGCTCATCATCTCCATGAAGTGGAAGAATCGCCAACTTTTTAAGCACATAATCGTTGCTAGGCTTCTTAAAGCCCTGCATGTCCACCATGTACTCCATCATGATAAAAACTGACTTCACTGCTAGTATTTTTTTTTCAAAATTTTATATACGTGCTTTAACAAATTTTCTCACGTCACCACTAATGGGATTGTACTCTACGATGCGATCGTGTAGAATGAGAAAGTAAGCTGATACATTTTCTGGGAAATTCTCTCGTGCTTCAAACTCCAAGCGCACGTCCACTGGCGCGCTTTTCAAAGCTTCATTCTGCTTAGAGCAGTCAATTACAATAAGAGGCATGTGTGTGATAAAATCTTTTTTATTCAGCATAGGTTCTGGTTCTTTTCCGTAATAGGCGGCTCGAAAATTTTCATACACATCATATAATCTTGAAAACCGATTTTTATTAATATCAAGATTAAGATTTCAATAAGGATAGTAGTGTGAGTTTAAGAAAAGCTTTACATGGCTGATATGACAGTGATCAAAGAGACTGGCATTAGAAGCAGGATCATTTTTTCGCTTATTTTTAATGCCCAAAATAACAAAACGAGGCTTTTCCAACTGATTGGAAGTTTTGACAGTCCACACATGCCTAGAAGTTTTTGGCAAAAGAGGATACTCATACAACTCCCAATTGCGGAAACTCATAGAAATAGGCTTGTCTTTTGCAAAAACATCAAGCAAACGAATTTTTCGTCCGTCTGATGCAGTTATGTAAGGCACAAGCCACTCAATCTGAGTCAATTTAAGCTTATACTTCCCGAAAATTTAATTTTCAGGTACTTGTAAGACGGCGCTAACATCATCTCTTGATCTTGTAAAAAATAATTCATGTTTTGCATTAACCACAACTTTGCGATAGTCCTTAGCGAAACTAAATATTATATTCAAAGGTATTGACACTTCAAAATAAGAATGATCATTAATAATAAATTTTTTCTCTTCAATGTCTATCCAACCAGCATTTTCAAGTATTAAACTCTGACTGGGAGAGAAAGATATCCATCCTTTCATTAAAGTTGTCAATCCAACATTTTAACACCTATCAATTTCTATACCATTTAGTTCATATCGTACTTAATCAAACGAATGGCAGATGGTGTTATTGACTAGTTTTGTTTTCTAAAGAGATTTATAACCTCCAGTTATAAGTCCAGAAATACGTAGGGAACTTTGAGAGCGTAAGAGACATAAATCTTGATGTTGAATTAAGATGCGAATTTCATCACTGCTATTAAATGCTGATGCAATGTGAGATCGATGTGCATGAATTTCGTAGTGCGCAACCAACTCATCAAACACGACACCTGACTGAATCCCAAGAATCTCTTCCATCACGACTTTTTCTCGTTCGCAGGCAGCAAAAAAAAGCACAAGTTATTTGCCACCAAGAGCTTTTACTAATAGGCCTAAATTTTTTAAGAACTGCACGTTGTGACGTGTTAACGCTTTGGGCGTTCGTCGACGACTGATCCGTCTCATCCATTTTGGTCTATTCTTATAGCTTCGTCTAATTTTGTTGTCTCGTGGATGACTATTCGTCCTCACCCTCGTTAGTTTGTTTTCATAGCCTCGTCCAACTTTACTATTGTTGTACACTATGCCCATTTCAGTTGAGTTGTTTCAAGTGTAGTCTTGTATTTATAACTTCTCCACGAAAATTAATCAAGTTACCTTCCTGATCAACAATCCGCACTTGAAGATGATCTATAATTTTAACAGCAACGGGTAAATATATGATTTGCGATAGAACCATGACAATCTTGTATCCCAGTGATACAGCAGGGAAAAACTCGTGGATGGTATGAACTTTTTTTCCGTTTATGTAGGCTCCACTAGTGATATTACACTCAACTCTCAATGTGTTTACCTTGAAAATAGCAACAGGTAAATCTGAGATGTGATTCCTAGTATCTCTAAGAATTCGTTCAGTAAAGCCTAAAAGACGGCCTATATAATCTTTTGGCCTGAAGTCAATAGTATGACTACACGTTATCACACTGCGAAGAGTAATATTGTTTGGTTTGATGCTAATAGCTATATCGTCGGGTTGTAACACGTCGATCAGAAATGACTCAATATCTTGAATTTCGTAGCTGCCAGTTGGAAAAATAACCACTTGATTGCCTACGTAAAATTTATTATCACCCTCGTCGATATTTGGAATTGAATTGAAAGTTAGGAGTTCTACTAGACCAATAACGTAGTTATGTGCTGGTGACAACTCGATAGGTGGAAAATATTGTGCTTCAAGAATAGATGATGTTCCTGATAAACTTAATGTCAATGATTCTTTCATGACGGTTTTTCAATGGCTAATGTTACTTGAGTATTGGAATACATTTATATTGGCTGATAATGAAGTTTTTACAAAGCAAGCTTAAGCAAAGATGGCCGCAGTTGTATGTACCATAATCTTGGAACCTTTCATAATTGTATTTGACACATCTAACACCGAGATATAGCAGTAGATCAATCGGTGGCTGTAGGTCACCAAAACTGTAAAATACGTCACGTTATTGCCTCGCTTTCTATAGGCAACCCAGTGAGTACCAGGACCATCCTTATCATCGACAGTGACTATTGCTGATTCGGAAAAACGTGGGCCATTGGCTGGCCAAGCATTTCTCATGAAAACTCCACGGAAATGCGGTATTTTTAAAATGTTTGCATACTCTATGAGATCATAGTCTGTAAGAGCTCAGTAAGGTAGTTTTACGTAGAAATTTTTTATTTCCATCTTTTAAGCCTTTTTCAAGCCTTAACTGTAGACCTAAGCCGTTTTTATATGGTTTTAAAAATAGCCCCCATCCAAGTAAGATCGCTTCCATTTCTTTATTATGCCCCTCACTCTCCTCTAGCTGTTTTCGAGCAACTTTATATAATAGCCTTGACAACTCCAGTTATACCACTAGTGATAGTACTTATAGCATTTAGGCCAGCAAATGCAGAAATAAGGTATGATGAGAATCCTCCAGTTTTCTGCGGGATAGGCAATACTCGAGGTATTACAATATTTTTCCTCCCACCAGCTTTCTTCACAGAATCCTGTGCTCCCTTTAACGCCGAACTTATAGCTTTTTGAGCACTAGGATTAGGAATCATGGACATTGAGGCACTTCAAATCAAGCTTTTCGAAGTAGTTTTCTTTGGCTTCATTTTGTTCTTACTCTCTTTACTAGAATTCGTACTAGAGAATGCTAACATGCTGAGTTTGGATTTCAATTTCATGGCACTGGTAATAGTAAAAGCAGCAGCTTTTTCCCCTAAACTAGCGTCTGTGGCTTTAAATCTTTGTCACGCCTTTTCAGCGAGAATTTTGTCAGCAGTGTTTCTTGCTGTAATATTTTTTCGATCCTGAGAATAGGCTATATCGTAATTTTTGCATGCCTGATCCTGGTACGTGCAGCTCTATAGGCAGTGTATTGATAAGTGTGTTCATAATTCCACAGCCTTTGCGATGATAAATGATCATTACTTTCCAAGTGCTTAACGATAAATGAGCTCAAAAATATATGTAGAGCACTATTTATACTTTAATATTTCAGCATGAAGTCATCACGAGCTCCAGGGAACAGAATATTTAACTTCCTGTCAAAAATTTTAACAAACTGACAAGCAAGATAAGGAAATACGATGAAATATAAGTTTCAAAATATAAAGACAAACCATTTGCAGTATCATGTTTCAGTCTCAGTTGAGTCAGCATACAGTAAACATGAGCTTCGTAGAACAGAATATAAAACTTCCTGTAGTGAATTTCGAAGGAATCGTTGAGCAAGATAAGAAAATCCAACGCCATGGTGATTTGCTACTCGATACGATGAGAGCTGTGTTTTGTGGTCCGTCAAACTGTGAAAAAACAAACAGCTTGCTGGCTTTAATTACTCACCCCAACGAATTGAGATTTGAGAATGTTTATCTATACTCAAAGTCGCTGAATCAGCCAAAGTACAAGTTTCTAGAACAACTGTTGAAGCCCATAGATGGTGTAAAGTATTTTTCATACAGCGATCATGAATCAGTCATATCTCCGGATAAGGCACTACCCAACTCCATAATCATATTTGACGACATTGCCTGTGAAAAACAAGATAATGTGAAAGCCTTTTTCTGCATGGGACGTCACAAAAGCGTTGACTGCTTCTATCTATGCCAATCCTATGCTCAAGTTCCAAAGCACTTAGTCAGAGATAATTTAAACCTTTTAGTAATATTTTGACAAGATGACATGAATTTGAAGCACATCTATAATGATCATCTTAATACTGATATGACGTACCATGAATTCAAAAAATTATGTGTAAACTGTTGGAGAGTTGGGAAACATGGATTTGCCGTAATGGACAAGGAAAGAGATGTTGATACTGGTAGATATAGAAGAGGATTTGATTCTTTTGCTATAAATATTACTCATGCCTATTCAGTGCGTATTAGTCTCTTGTTAACCATCAAGCGATCAACATATACGCTTTTCATGAGGAAAAAGACGTTCTTCGGCGAGTTGAAAAAACTAGAGAAGCTGTTAGACTCAAGTATCGATTATTATAGTCAGGAAGAGAAAATTTTGAAAAGCAGATTGGAGAGACTTTCAAGCCTATTACTGATCCACTTCTTAAAATTATCGATGACACAAAAAAAGTAAAAAACGTGCCACTTAGTTATGAATCTGCACTTAAAAAAGTCTTCAAGCTTTTTAAGTCAAATATTAATAATAGCGACGCATCAATGTTCTAATCAGCTAATAGTAACAGTGATGATGAAGAAGATACTTTTTCGTCGAATGATACCATCAAAGACTATGATACCGTTGTTGAAAGTGACGAAAGTGACGATGATGATTCAGCGCATGACATCGATAAAAATAAACCTATGAATCTATACTTACAAACACTTGATAGAAAGGAGTCAGAACTGGATCGAATTTATGGGATGAGAAAGGAAAAAAATGGACAACATATACTTGGTGATTCGCCTATATATTTCAAAAATAATCAAATTCAAATAAAGAATCTAAGATACCCAATGACTGATGGATTAATAGAGTTACTTATAAAAAAGCATATTGATAAAAAGCACATGACACCAGGTAATTTAGTTAAATACAAACAAATCTTGGAAACGTCAAGTGCGCATAAAAGAAAATTTGAAAAAAATGAGACGATTCGTCCATACCAAAGTGATAAATTCAATACTGTTATTGCCCCATTATTTAATCTCACTTAAATGAAGAAGAAAGGCGGGTTCATACTTTCATTTAAAATTGCTAGGCTGAACATTCAAATGGACTACATTTACTGGGATGACCCTGACGAGCTGGTCAATCGGCTAAAATTACTAGTGGCAGAAAAATCAGCCGGTAATCCTAGTCACACTAATAAAATTAATGCAATCGTAGAGAACTTTGGTAAAGCTAATATCATATATTGAGCATCGTTATCAATTCTACTTCAGTGTCAATATGAGCATCGACGTGTTTGGACGTGAATCAGCTAACTCAGAAGGTGGTAGTCGAGGTTCTCGAGGAATTGGATATAAGCTCACCACAAATGGTCAATTTGACTTGTAAAATAAAAGATTGTGCAATGTTGCATCAGCTATTCTACCTCACGACGCCGTAAATCTTACTACTTTACAGGAAAAAAGTTTTATTTTGGATGAACAAGAGAAAATAAATCTACTATTGAGCAATTTAAGTGATGTATTCTCAGAAACAATACTAAATTTTCAGCGTGGAATAAATACAGTTAAGGAGATTGTAGCACATATATCTAGTATAACTCCAGAAGACAGGTAAGAGAGATGGAAGTAGTAGTGGAAGAGCATCACAAACCTGCGAGACGCAACTACCTTCGCCGGAAGTTTAATATTCGAGGTTTGAATGAAACATGGCAAGTTGATCTTGTGGAGATGATAGCTTATGCTTATGAAAATAAAGGTTACAGGCGTTTGCTTACAGTTATTAACGAAGTCGATATTAACAGAGGGAAGAGTTCCAACTAAGTTGCAAACAGATCATGGCAAAGAGTTTTTCAATGTGAATTTCCAAAGTCTCATGCAAAAGAACACAATTAACTCGTACTCGACATATAAAAACCTTAAAGCGTCTGTATGTGAGCGATTCAATCATACACTGAAGCATAAAATGTGGAAAAATTTCCGCTTGCGTGGCAGAAATAAGTGGATTGACATCTTACCTAAGTGACTGACGGCCTATAATAATCGGAAACATCGTACAGTAGATATGAAACCAAAGGATGTGTCAGCTGCTACTGAAAATAAAATTTTAAAAAAAACTTTATCAAGAACAATGGGGATGAGAAAACAACCGAAATTGAAAGTGTGAGATAAAGTGCGAATAAGTAATGCAAAGCAAGTATTTGAAAAAGGATACACACCTAACTGGTCGACTGAGGTATTCGCTACAGCACGAGTAGCTCTAACTAATCCACTAACTTACCATTTAAAAGATTAATAAAATCAGCTAATTTCTGGAGGTTTCTTCGAGCAGGAACTGCAGAAAACCAAGTATCCTGATACTTATCTTGTTAAAAAAATTCTTCGTCGTAGAGGAAATCAAATATTCGTCAAGTGGTTGGGCTTTGACAATACCCATAACAGTTGGATTAATAATAACAAAGAATTAAAATGATATGTACTTTAAAAACTATTAAAATTCAGAAGATGCAAAAAAATTTGTATAAAACTTGCTGTGGTCTTTTAATGTTATCAATTATGTGTGCAAATAAGATTTTTTTACCATACATGCTAATGTTATATCTTACACAAGATTCATTGAAAAATAACTTTCTTTTTCTTGTATTTGTATAATTAAACATTTATTGGTTAAAAAATTCCACACTATCACCATTATAGCGAACTAACAGCTTCTTTTTATCAATAGATTCTAACAAACTACTCAATGATAGTTCGTTACTAACAAGATATTCAGATACTTGATTATGTAAAAATATTTGGAAGAGGTCGTCCAGTTCAGCGATAACTTTCGTGTCGAATTTAGTGTTAGTTTTTCTCAGCTTCGACACTACATTACTTTGCGTCTTGACCATTTCGTTGATCTTCTTTGTTGGGAGGAATCTTTCACAGGCCAGCCAATTAAGTGCTGCTAAATCAGCCATCTAAAACATAAGAAAATTATATGAGTTTTATAAATAGTAAAAAAAAAAAAAATATGTATGAATAAGAAAACACGTTACAAACCTTTATTTCTGAGCTTTGCTGTTCCAAACAGATCTGCTTATCTCTGTAGAAATATTCCAACTCCAAACCTGTTCTTTTCAGAGGTTGTTGTTGACCTGAGCTGCTTGCGTTGGATGATGAAGCAGTCGATACTTTTATCTGCTCATTACAGCTCTGACTGAGCTCTGCTAGTTGATGCTGCTGATGATGTAGGGACTCTCCCACTACTGGAGGAATCTCCCCTTCTATATTGGCTGCTTTTTCATTGGCTCCTGGTCTGCTATTATTTCCTACACACTCTCCAGCTCTTTGTCCTTCTATTATTTTAATCATTCAATGGCCCCGAAGCAGCGTATCTGTAGTGTTTGATAAAATATATCGTTTATCATCTCGGGAACTAAGAGCAATTTTATTTTGCCTCTCAGTGTAGAGCTTATGATGATGTGATCTAATATTAATTTGCTCTCTATTAACGTTTATAATTTGGTCGTCACGTAGGCACTCAGTATAGTCGTTAAAATCGATAGTTGCTTTTACGAAGTTACTCTTAACACCCTTTGCTTTATTAATAACATTTTCATTTTCAAGAAGAATACTATACATCTTACTCCTGAGCCCAACAAATTTCAATATAATTTTTATATTGCACTTATCTTTCATGAGCCCAACGATTTTTTCATTTTTTAACGGCGTCATAAATTTATTATTTACTGGATAATCTGATGTATCAAATTCATTAATATACAATTTCATCATTTTATAAATATCATGGTTTGTTACCTCATATATCAGACTGTCTGTATCAGTGTATAAGAATTTACAATCATTTTTGAGTTTGGAGAGCATATAATCGTAGTGCAAACGATACACAAGTGTCCTAGATAAATCTAAGACACTTAGCCCAATGTATATTAGCTTTTTCATCATCACTTCTGCTTGTTGTAGCTGTATGGCTACAAAATTCTCATCAAAAATATCACAGCTGTAAATATTTGGCTTTGCAATGTACGATGCTGCACCATAGCGTCCATTCCAATGGTTGAGAAGTTTGACATCGATACGCTTTCTCTCGTTTTCCATCGTTTTTCAAAAAATAGCATTATTGAATAGTTTGAAAAGCATTTTTTCAAACTCATTCTTAGCCTTTTTCCTCTCAATCCTATTGAGATCTATATATTCTTTAAGCCATGCACTTTGCCAGAATTTCAAGGCTCGATATATTTTTATCAGTCGTAATTCATAATTTGTAGCTTGCTTGAGGGCTTCATAATGAAGTACATATTTATGCTTGTTATTTAATATAGTCATTAATTTAAGCTGCTTCGAACCTGGTGCTGAAATGTGTTCAGAACAAAATGGCAAATCTTTTTTAAAATCGTGGAGCTCCTCTGGATACTCCAAATCCGCTTCTAAAATATATCCGTAAGCACTTTCATTTCCAAAATAACAAAAATCATGTAAGGCTGTTGCTTTATATTTTCGACCCACTAAAATCCACCATAAGAAAGTTTTTTAGTCATTGCCCAACCATACAAATTATTTACGTCAAAGTATGCTATATATCCTTTAGTTTCATCTTTTTTATAATTTTCCATATAGTGATCATTAGCTTCTGCATATCTGTTACACCACTGGCTTATTCCACCTCGTTTGCCTATTTCAATGAACATAAACATATCCATATCAGTAATGAGTTCTAGTGAAATCTGGAAAAAATTCTCAATTAACAACTAAAGCACAATTGACATTATATTCTTATACATAATACTTACTTTCGTTTTTTTCAACATGGCATCCCAAGTAAAGCCTGGAGTAGTGAAATAATGAGCAGAATCTAATGTATAAACCTTAAGGCAATTATTTCTAAAGTTTTTGAATACTTCTGTTAACAGAAGTACATCAGTTTTGAGGTTTGAATACTATCCAAGAGTTATAATATCAAAAGTTTCCCATACTGTTTCAGCATGTATATAATCATCACTACTAATTTGTGCATTATATAATTTACAATAAAAATCATTTTTAGATGGGAGCCCTATTTCTTCAAGTTTTTCGAATGATGCTACATAATCGTATGAAAATACACCCTTCTTCTTCAGCATATTGATTTGCTCGAAAGAGTATTTATCATCTTGACTGAAAACTTTTTCTAGAGTATCATACTGCTCTAAGTAAGATCCTAACTTATCAAGCGACGACGGCAAAAATCTATACGAGTCAATGAAGCGTAATTTTATGCGTGTCCCTTTAACGTACTTCGTAAAAGAAATGAATTTTTCTTTCATTTGAGGGATAACTTGTACATTTTTGGGAAAGCAAGTTACAAGTTCTTGTATAAATAAGTGGGCATCGTAATTGCTGAGATTATGGAAAACTATTGGTACTGCTCGCGAGTCCTGATACTTGAAGTTACATTCATTGTGAGCTGGGCCTCGATATCTGAGTAAGAAAAAGCGAATTTTAGTTTAAAGGGAAAAATTTCCTCAATTAAAAACTCATAAATATAATACTTACTCTCCAGTAAAATGGCAATGATCGTGAACTTTTTCACCATTTTTAATAGACTTCTCACATACGTGACGTATATCAGCATTGAAAAATCAAAGTCCTCTTCTTCAGTTAATGATCTCATTGGCACTGGATCGTTGTACATTCTATGTAAATCTAAGGCGAGATCTTGCATTTCTTTTACAAACCAGGTAGCTGGATTCTCACTGCTTCCAGTTTTTTTTCTGTAAAAAATATATCGTGATTTCGCGTTATCAAAACTGCACTTTACATAATATCCAACGTTTAATGCTTCATGATGTTGTATTGCTCGCTCACTATTATGCACAGGTTTTAATAAACACTCAGAGTCTGGGTATACTGAATGGTACATGATTTTTATTTATGTGATTTTAAAATAATTTTATTATTATACTTCGGCAAGCTTATTTTACACTTATTCACTTTAACGCACTCTACCGTATGTGTTTTTAACATTTCATCAGTTGTAAAGTAATGAAGACAGCGGTCGCAAATATATATTTTGTGTTGATGTTTTGTTGAAGAACTTCTAACAAACCTAGATAAGTCTTTTATACATACGTAGCGGTATTTTATATCATTATCAGCACTATTATCACCATCTTGGATTTCTTCTAAATATTCTTCTCTATCTTCTTCTACCTTATCTTCGTCCATTGCCTCAGCATTAAAAAAACCTTCTCTATCTTCTTTCACCTCATCTTCATCTATTGCCTCAGCATTAACAAAATCATCACGTTCTCCGTCAATATTTTTTTTTTTTTTTTTTTAATTTTCTCTTACTATACGTATCAATGTAATAATTTTGTATAAGCAGCAATTAATATGTTTATCCTTTTTTTCTGCTGTCAAGTAAAGGGGTAAAGTTTTATAACTATTTTTACTTTTCTCCGAAAAATACACGTTAATAGACACATCATTCTGTTTTTCCAATTTTGTAACTTGCTTAGGCGGCACTGGAAATGTGATCCCCTCGAAACTATAACTGTTTTCGTATTGAGTATAATTTGACACTCGTTGTGCATTTTTATTCACTGCATGTAAAGCTGACAAAATGGCCCATTTAAAGCATTGATGATCTGCGTTCTGTACATTCACGCAATTTTTTTTTTCTCGATAGTAGTAGAAAGTTCTATGTAAGAACTACTACTCATTGCATTGTACTTATTGACATTTACTACTAAATTTAAAATTGAGCGTAAAGTCCATCCAGAATCGCGCTCCTGAAACTCTTCTATGTATTTAGAAATAGGTTTCTGGACATTGGTTTTAAACCATTCATGTAGGTCTGTCGTATTAAAAATGGAATCATATTTGGTATTCAAATATTTAACTTCAACAGTCTCCGTATCATTTTTTACTGTCAAAAACTCTGCTGCTAATACTGTATTAATTTTTAAAGCATTTTGCTCGTCGAGAATTTCTCGCACTTTTAGAATCAATATTTTTTCCGCAGACTTAAGAAATTTTATTATATCTAAATGCTTACTATTTACTATAACAGCCGTTCTTATGCGATTTTTAAAAGCACTATTAAGATTTTCCTATGTCACAAAATTATAATCATCTGTCTAACTTTTCATCGAGCCCTGACCCCTGCACTTCTAGAATTTTATAAAATACTGCTAAAAACGTTGATAAAAGACACTCAATATTCAACAATTTATTTTTCACTGGCGATGACAATTTTACAGACAGCTTGTAGTCGGAAGTACTTTTAAGCACTATTTCACTGTTATCAATAAAATCTCGTATCTCGGTCTTATTAAGACTATGCAGCAAGCGTTGATATTCTATTCCCGCTATTTCACAGAAAATCACGTAACGCTCCACGGAGTTGGCGTTAGAAAAATTTTCGCGGAGTTGCTTCATTATACTTACAGCTCGCGTTAACGTACTCAAATGAATGACACGATGCTTGAACTTTTCTTTTATACTGATTTGCATCTGCGAAAGCGATACGAGTGATGTCTAGCGGTGACTAGCAGTTGTATATAAAGAGATGACACATCGATAGAGGGCTTAGTTAACTAATAATCGTCACGACGTTAAGATGACGAAGTAAGTGGTTGGTGTTCAAGGCTTTCAAGCCATGCGCAACGAATCTATTTCTAAAGAGGTCGCTATTATACCTCTATAAGAAAATGCTACACCGTTAGTTTTTGTCTTTAAGCTCCCACATTCTTGGGCGTAGCTCTTACCTAAAAACAAATGTAAAAATCGATAGTTGGAGTTTAATTACCACGGTCTTCGTTGGAGCTCAGGAGAAGTTCCTTACGAGGATCTGGCTACAACTTTTCGAGCTATTATTAAAAAAGATGATGTTATTTACGTAAAAGGTCTTGAAAAAATCGAATGGTTGCACCGTGTGCTATTTAATAGGTACTTTATTATAGTATGATTAATACGCTTTACTAAATATTTGCATAATATAATTATTTTTATAGGTACATTTATGATATTCAGCAATGTCCAGCTTTAAAAAAAATTAGTATGGATGATATTGGATGCATGAATCACCAATTTAATTCAGCTCATTGTTGCTGTGAAGAATGCTACAGCTTTAAAAAAATGGATTTTAAAAGAGCAGCAATGACAAAACGATATTCTTTGCTTAATGTACATGTGATACACAATACTTGTGCAATAAATTAGTTCTTCATGAATGCATGTCGATTTTTTTGATTCACACCTCCTTATTACTGCGGCGATTAAAATTACTTTATCGTATTAACTGACTCTATTCGTTGGCGAGATACTGCGGTGAAGAGGAGTAAGCCAAGCAATCTTGGGATACTTTTTCGGTTATGAAATTGTATACATGATCTCTCTGGCAACTCGTATCACTCGATACGCCCGCTCTTGCTAAAAAAATATTACGCTGGTGCATTATATGCCTAAGTGAGAAGCGGTGAGTCATCGGACACGGCTAATGCATGCATGTAGATAAGAAATGATAGCTATTTTCATTGGCAAGATACTGCGTCAAAAAAAATGAGTGAGCAAGCGTTTAGGAATTGAAAAGGATACGCGATTTACTTTTGGTAATAAAATAGTATACATGTTTTCTCTGACAGCTCGCATCACTCGATACACCCGCTCTCGAAAAAAAAAATATGACGCTGGTACATTATACGCCTAAATAAGAAGCGAAAAGTTATCGGCCACGGCTAACGTATACGTGTATCCTAGCATGACTCGTTGCGCCCGCTCTTGCTAAGAAAAAAATATTGTACTGGTACATTATACGCCTAAGTAAGAAGCGAAAAGTTATCGGCCACGGCTAACACATTCGTATGGATAAGAAATAATAGCTCCATTACTTGGAAAGGTAGTGCGTCGAGTAAGCCAGCGTCACAGCATCCGGAAGCCCCCTTTCTCCTGACGTTACCGCCCGAGTAGTCCTCACCACCCACCGCCCGAGCTCCCCCACTACCTCTACTATACCGCCCGTGTCTCTACTCCCACCGCCCGATCAGCCTCTCCCCCCACCACTGCCTCTCCTCCACCCACAGCCCAACTATAGCTAGATACTCTCTCCCCACCACCACCTCAGGGGGGAGCTGGGGGGTGCCAGAACCACCATGGTTTACCTACTGCCATAAATCGTGCGTGCTCGCTCGGTGAACGGCATAGAGGTATAAGAATAGATCACGCAAACAGTATGTCAGCGAGATCAGCGTAAAGAGAGATAGCTGCACATAAGATAAATCGTGTCCTTGACTAGCCGAGCACTGTGATTAATCGACTCTCACTCTCGTGCTCTCCCGATCACGCAAAGTAGATCATACGGTCAGAGAGGGATAGAACTCCCCTTATACAGTTTTCTTTCTCTTAGCTGATTGCGCGCAAATCGCCCACTTGCGTGCTGTATTCCTATATCTCTATGGTGAACGGCGCTGACGTGATTCATGCATGAAAGGTGTGGCTTATTGGTCGGTGGCGGGTATGTTTCTCGTAACGGTGCCTCCTCTCGTGAGGGACTAGAACGGTCTCAAACGTAAGGACTTAACCAGTGGAGGCGCCGGTAAGACTTGCCGGTCAAAACCTTATGCCAATAAAGATTAAAGGACGACTAAATGAATAAAAGAGGGCGCTATTGTATAAACAGCCAGTTAGCAATCGTTTATCGACGGTACGCGATCGATTAAGGATTGTTGGTAGAGATTTTTCTGAGGTATCAAGCAAGAAAAAGTAGCTGGAAACCAGCTGTTCGATTTTTCGCTATCTCCTCTTTCGTTGTCTAATTTTGGCTAAACAACTCGAGAGATTCAGAGCAACATCGAAAGCTTACTGTGTGGCTCGCGATATTGTTTGAGTTTTCCTCTAAGGGTCTTGTGCCCGGACAGGAAGCTTGAGGGTCTTGGCTGGTTGGATGCAATTGAGTGGCTGCGGGAGTTGGCGAGAGGACAGAAGCCGGAGCCGACATCCAGTATCAGGATTCCCTTGACATCGAAGGTCAATAGTAAGCTCGTGAGTACGTTCTATCTGTTGATGTAGGATAGCACTGGTGGGGTGCAGGGTATACGTTAGAGTGAATACGACGCGCTTCCGTGTCCCTCACTCCAAGGTAGTGGCTTCCTGGGGCCAGGGGTTAGTGGCTATACGCGACGCATCGTTAGAAAGAACTCGGGTCGCGAGGTGCACTTTGTGCCCTCCTCGAGTATAGCTGGTAGTGACTCCGGGTCGCGAGTAGTGGCTTCGGGGAAAATTAGTAGTGGCTTCTTGGGGGGCATTGTTAGTTGCTCGTTGGCGGGAATTGAGTGGCTCGCCAAGTGTTAGCTACTTGATAAGCGAATAAGTTTTTCTAATAACTGCTGTGCGGGGCACTTTGGGTTGCGGTGTCGGAGTACGACCGTCGCATCAAAGAGGCTGAAGCCGCACAGTTGTACCCATAGCATTGTACTTAGGTTAGTGGTGTGTATGTGCTTATCTGGTCAGGTACAACGTTACAAAATGGTGCTCCACAAAAATCTCATGTGAAAATTCATTTTGGCTGCGTCAGAGGTGAAGTTTCACTACGAGAATGAAAATTTATTTTGGCTGCGTGAGAGGTGAAGTTTCACTACGAAAGTGAGATTCTTTGTTTAAAAAAAAGAAAGAAAAAAACTGTTACACCTTGCGCACACTAGGTGAAATTCAGTTAAGGAGAAAATTATAAACTGTTGAAGTGGCTGCTAGAAATTACAGGTCGTATTTAAAAACTTTGTTGTTATGATTTCGAAGAAAGTCCTTGTTGCGAAAAATTCTACAAGCAAATAGTAGATCTGTAGTGGCTGCATTAGGAAAAGCAGGTTGAAGCGTAGTAGGCAGCGTCCATAACCTACAAATCAGGTTTTTTCGATTCTGTCTAATCGCTCATGGGATAAAGGATTTTACTATACCCTGGCTTCCAGAAATTGACTTAGAATCGAAAATTAGCTTAGACGAGGAGCAGCAGGTGGCACTATTTGAGGTAGCCACTGTAGAATCGTCTATGAGTAGTGACTCAGAAAACAAGATGGCTAATAGCGAGTGTGAAAAAGAGAAAAAATTGAACAGAGTAGGTAAAAAAATCAGGGAAGTGCTAGGGCATAGAAAAATAAAGTCGAAATTTTCAGAATTACTAGTAGGCAAACAAACAGAGGAAATAGCAGTTTTAAAACACAGTCCTACACGGAGAGAACTCTGGTACCACGGTAGTATGTATAGCCGCGTGCAACAGTAGTATAGTGCGTCGTATACGACTGTAGCGCCCGCGCGCCACAACGAAAGTATATGGCTTCTGCTACCGTAGTATACAGGCCTCCGTGCAACTGTAGTGCGTGAACTATACTACCGTTGCTTCTGCCCTATACTATTGACCGGGAGCCCGTGACAAAATGTGAGTCAAATCTTATTCACAGCCATATGAATAGAATTAGTTATATTAGTAAAGTAAGAAAGGTTCATGATATTACCGAGGTCGTTTAGCGGGACATGGATGTAAAAATTAATAAAAAATATGTAATTTTTCAAAGTACTCTTGTCAAATTTTATTCATCTTGAAACTCAAATGGTAGTAAGTTTTTAATAAATAATTAATGAAAAAACGTTTCTTACACCTGACAAGCGGGGAAAAGTTGTTCTTACAGAGTGAAAATCATGTGATATTTTTCGAGGGTGGTGTCAAATTTTATTCACTTAATTATTTATATGAGAGGGAAGTTTGAAATATAAATAATTAGAAAAAAAAGTTCTTACAACTTGAACGCGGACCAAAAGAGTTCTTACACTACTTTCGAAGTAAAAATAGTTAATATCCAACGTA
This sequence comes from Copidosoma floridanum, assembly GCF_036245765.1. Taxonomy (NCBI): domain Eukaryota; kingdom Metazoa; phylum Arthropoda; class Insecta; order Hymenoptera; family Encyrtidae; genus Copidosoma; species Copidosoma floridanum. The sequence continues at coordinate 1,303,048 of NW_028321890.1, read as the reverse complement.
TTCATTGCTATAGTGCGCATGCAGTAATTAACAGTACGTAAGTGTGACTAATAACATATGAATATTTGAAATAACAAAAGAAATGATGTAAATCAATAAAATTATTCATTGTTTATTACATTTGTTTAATAAAACCTGACATTAAAAATTATATATCATCAATTTCTTCATCTTCGTCTAAATATTCTGGGGAGGAATCGGAATCGTCATCCGAAAATTCTGTTTCTAAATTTTCCATCGGGTGGCCAATATCACCGTCATTTATTTCCTCTGATTGATCTGGAATAAATAAATATTTGAGTACTTGCTGAAAATTTTAAAGGAACTTTCAATAAATACTAGAGTACCTTCATTTTCTTCAATGGTATTGTCTAGTATGATTTTGTCGATGAGTGGCGGTAACTGGTCACCTTCAAACCATTTAAAACAGCATATGTTTTCCTCTATTTTCCATCCAAAGTTTGTTATTGAAAGATCATCAAGGTATTTACAATGCGCTTTTCGCCAAAGATTTGAAATATATATGGATCTTAGGATATGCTGTTTTAACTCTGCTTTACATAGAGGCAAGGAAGATCCATCGAAGTTTTTATTTGTCATTTGAAAAATATTATCTTTGTCATTGAATTTATATGTCTTATAAAATGCCGCAACTCTCGCTTGATCAATACATTTTATTTTACGGTAACTGTACATTCGACAAATGTACTCCTCAAGTAATTCGATTCAATTGTCAATATTATTAAGATCGGTCACGTAACAAAAAGCTTCTATAAATTTATGTTTTTTTTCAAGTATTTTAAATGGACGATTTTTTCCTTTCCTGAAAAAAGCAGGATTGAAGTCGCATCCTGTTAGAGCGTGAAAAGTAGGTAGTGCTAAACATAAGTCATTCCCTAAACTTTCATGTAGTTTATTTACATCGATGAAACGCTGTCTTGTTCCAACGCCAACGTGCATATAAATTTTTATATCTGCTTTAACGTGCATCATATTACTTAACATTATTATAAGTACATCAGTACCAGAACATCTAATTGTAACGTTTGCCTCGTCTGATGAATGACAAGCATGAAAAACAATTTTTGTATCTGCCTCTTCATGCTGAGAACAAGATAACTCGTCAACTTCAGTTACATTCATTTTACAATAAATATTTTCATAACGATAACACTTGTCATAATTAACATATAATACTTTATTTCCTAAGAAAATTCCAAAGTCATCTGATGCCCAGTTATCCATCAAAAATTTTTTTAGAATTCGTTAACCAAGAAGTGGATGAAGGTTGTCAGGTTTCGGAAGAAGATTACCGCCGAGCTATGACTCTGCTGTGCAACTCTTTGAAAAATGAATGATTATGTTTGATATATGTTGAAATTATTAATTTACAGTCAAAATAATTGTTTAAATGAAATTTTGATACAACTTAAACAAAAAATGTTTGTTGTTTGAAATAAAAGTAATTTCCTTTTTATCGCAAAATTTTCATTCGTCGCAACAAAGTTAATCTAGTCTTAAAATTGTCCAGATAAAGTATCAATTTAGTCTCAAAAAAGTCTCAAATAAGTATCGATTTAGTCTCAAAAAGTCTTGGAAAGTATCAATTTAGTCTCAAAAAAGACTTAAAAAAGTAACAATTTAGTCTCAAAAAAGTATCAATTAGGTCTCGAAAAAAACTTAAATTCGTCACAAAAAAGTCTCAAAAAAGTCGCAAAAAAATCTCAAAAAAGTATCAATTTTGTCTGAAAACAGTATTACTTAAGTCTCAGAGAAGTCTGAAATTTGTCGCAAAAAAGTCTTCAAAAAGTATCATTTTAGTCTCAAATTTGTCTCAAAAAAGTATCAATTTAGTCTCAAAAAAGTATCAATTTAGTCTCAAATTCGTCGCAAAAAAGTCTCAAAAAAGTATCATTTAGTCTCAAATTCGTCGCAAAAAAATCTCAAAAAAGTATCAATTTAGTCTCAAAAAAGTATCAATTTCGTCTCAAAAAAGTCTCGAATTCGTCGCAAAAAAGTCTCAAAAAAGTATCATTTTAGTCTCAAATTCGTCGCAAAAAAATCCCAAAAAAGTATCAATTTAGTCTCAAAAAAGTATCAATTTTGTCTCAAAAAAGTCTCAAAAAAGTACCATTTTAGTCTCAAATTCGTCGCAAAAAAATCTCAAAAAAGTATCAATTTAATCTCATAAAAGTATCAATTTTGTCTCAAAAAAGTCTCAAATTCGTCGCAAAAAAATCTCAAAAATGTATCAATTACGTCTCAAAAAAGTATCAATTTTGTCTTAAAAATGTCTCAAATTCGTCGCAAAAAAAATCTAAAAAAAGTATTAATTAAGTCTCAAAAAAGTCTCGAATTCGTCGCAATAAAGTCTCAAAAAAGTATCATTTTAGTCTTAAAAAAGTATCAAATTTTGTCTCAAAAAAGTCTCAAATTCGTCGCAAAAAAATCTCAAAAAAGTATAAATTTAGTCTCAAAAAAGTCTCGAATACGTTGCAATAAAATCTCAAAAAAGTATCAATTTAATCTCAAAAAAGTATCAATTTTGTCTCAAAAAAGTCTCAAATTTGTCTCAAAAAAGTATCATTTTAGTCTCAAATTTGTCTCAAAAAAGTATCAATTTAGTCTCAAAAAAGTATCAATTTAGTCTCAAATTCGTCGCAAAAAAGTCTCAAAAAAGTATCATTTAGTCTCAAATTCGTCGCAAAAAAATCTCAAAAAAGTATCAATTTAGTCTCAAAAAAGTATCAATTTCGTCTCAAAAAAGTCTCGAATTCGTCGCAAAAAAGTCTCAAAAAAGTATCATTTTAGTCTCAAATTCGTCGCAAAAAAATCCCAAAAAAGTATCAATTTAGTCTCAAAAAAGTATCAATTTTGTCTCAAAAAAGTCTCAAAAAAGTAATATTTTAGTCTCAAATTCGTCGCAAAAAAATCTCAAAAAAGTATCAATTTAATCTCATAAAAGTATCAATTTTGTCTCAAAAAAGTCTCAAATTCGTCGCAAAAAAATCCCAAAAAAGTATCAATTTAGTCTCAAAAAAGTATCAATTTTGTCTCAAAAAAGTCTCAAAAAAGTAATATTTTAGTCTCAAATTCGTCGCAAAAAAATCTCAAAAAAGTATCAATTTAATCTCATAAAAGTATCAATTTTGTCTCAAAAAAGTCTCAAATTCGTCGCAAAAAAATCTCAAAAATGTATCAATTACGTCTCAAAAAAGTCTCGAATTCGTCGCAAAAAAGTCTCAAAAAAGTATCATTTTAGTCTCAAATTCGTCGCAAAAAAATCTCAAAAAAGTATCAATTTAGTCTCAAAAAAGTATCAATTTTGTCTTAAAAATGTCTTAAATTCGTCGCAAAAAAAATCTAAAAAAAGTATTAATTAAGTCTCAAAAAAGTCTCGAATTCGTCGCAATAAAGTCTCAAAAAAGTATCATTTTAGTCTTAAAAAAGTATCAAATTTTGTCTCAAAAAAGTCTCAAATTCGTCGCAAAAAAATCTCAAAAAAGTATAAATTTAGTCTCAAAAAAGTCTCGAATACGTTGCAATAAAATCTCAAAAAAGTATCAATTTAATCTCAAAAAAGTATCAATTTTGTCTCAAAAAAGTCTCAAATTTGTCTCAAAAAAGTATCATTTTACTCTTAAATTTGTCTCAAAAAAGTATCAATTTTGTCTCAAAAAAGTATCAATTTTGTCTCAAAAAAGTCTTTAAATAAGTATTAATTTAGTCTCAAATTTGTCTCCAAAAAGTATCAATTTTGTCTCAAAAAAGTCTCAAATTCTCAGCGGAGGATCAGCGTTAACTGAACACGATGTAGAGTTGACGATCATATCTCGGTTCTGCAGTGCTTCAATTGCGCTGGTTACGGCCACATAGCGGAAAAATGTGTCAATAAAGCTCGCGCTGACGCAGCTACTGCGCTGACGAACATTCTAGTAATAAGTGTAATAGACGTGATAGTGCCTCTACATGCTGTAATTGTGCTGCGGCTGGTAGCCTACCGTGCTGCGCATGCACTGCCCAGGGGCTGCTTAAGTACCATGCAGGTGCTGCCCAAGTATCACCCGAGTGCCGAGCAGGTACTACCCAAGATGCTTTCTCTGCGAGCAACAAGCTAAAGTTTTACTAAACAGCAACTCAGGTTACGCCCAAGTCTCGCTGAAGTACTGAGGATGTTTATCACACATAATGTTTTCTAATGGATTTTTCTGACAATTTGACATTATGTTTGTAATGAGATTAAAAGTCAAATACAAAATTTTTAATCGTTTTACAACACCGCTTATTAGATATTGAGTGATGAAAAATGGCTATTGAACATGTAACCTAACGGAAGAATCACGTCAAAATTAAATTTACAGGAAAACCGTATGTATACATCCATACAAATTAAAATTCGTAAAATTCGTATAAAATAAAAAGTATCAAATAAGCACATGTTAAAGATAATTAATACCAATTATAAAAGTTAAATATCAATTTTTATTTTTAACATATTTACATCGCTATGCCGTTTGAAACGGTATCTAGTAAAGTGTTTACAAATTCTATTAATATTCTCTGCTATACTATTTTTTTTTGTAAAAAGGATTTTTGCCGCTTATAAAAGGTAGTTTTAAATTGACTTTTTCTTAAATAGACTTGTCAATGATATCATTAAAACCAATGCCTTGACGAATCAAGTTTTTAATAAGTTGTTTGGATATGACAGATGAAATAAGCTCATAAGTAGGTGGTAATTTTGCTTCATCAGTACACGTTTTAATTTTTTTAAATACTTTTCTAACAGAAAATTAACTATTGATGTATCATTCCACTATTGAGAAACCAACAACCCACGTGCCCGCGATGATGTATATAGCAATTAATACAGGCCTTACGGGAGAAATCCAGTTATTTATTTTTTTATCCTATTAAAGGATTTTAAACGGCAAAAGAGTCGGTATGGCGTATTAAGCTAACAATAAGCGTTAGACTGGTATTTTTTGTTTAGTAAAACATTTTGTCAGGCCTGAAAAGCCAGTTATGGAAGAACTGAAGCGCGTCTAAGCTTATTCCGGAGATGCAAATTTAACTCACACATGTGTTGACGCGCTCACACAGACGCGCTTTAGTTCTTCTATAACTGGCTTTTCAACTTTTCAGGCCTTACGAAATGTTTCACCAAACAAAAAAATACCAGTCCAACGCTTATTGTTAGCTCAATACGCCATACCGACTCTTTTGCCGTTTAAAATCCTTTAATAGGGTAAAAAAATAAAAAACTGGATTTCTCCCGTAAGGCCTGTACTAATTGCTATATACATCATCGCGGGCACGTGGGTTGTTGGTTTCTCAATAGTGGGATGATACATCAATAGTTAATTTTATGTTAGAAAAGTATTTAAAAAAAATAAAATGTGTGCTGATAAAGCAAAATTACCACCCACTTATGAGCCTATTTCATCTGTCATATCCAAACAACTCATTAAAAACTTGATTCGTCAAGGCATTGGTTTTAATGAAACCATAATAAAAGAAACCATAATAAATACGTTTTTAGAACAACTATTTCACAACTTAGGGAAAAAAAAGATACTACTTTTTTGTTAGTTATGTTACTCACGTTACATTTCATGTTCTACGTGTGATCCTTCGTTTTCTATACATTTTTCAATGCGTTGTGCGAATGATCTTCGACAATTGCGAAGCATTTCTGGCGTGATGGTCGCAAATACTTCTCTTATTCTATCACACATCTGTTCACGAGTAGCTGGTGCAGCTTTATATACACGCTCTTTTACATATGACCATACGAAAAAATCCATAACGGTTAAATCTGGAGAACGAGATGGCCAAATATGATCTGATCCTTGAGAGATCAAGCGACGTCCAAAGTATCTTCTGTACGTAGTAATAAGTTCTTTAAATCTTTTTTTTTTGTTTAACGGTTAAAATAAGTAAAAATATAAATCAACACATCCTATCTTAAAATGGAGAATAATTTTAAATAAAGCCTTTTATTCGTTTAGGCTATAGATGGACACTTGATTTTGATCTAAACAAAACCCGCAGTGAAAAATTAAAATAACTATTCTTGAAGTAAACCATAATTTTTGTTTAAATGAAATCTCAATGTTAAATTTTACGTCAAAATTTTTTAATTTTAATCATCTATGATATTATGAATAAGTCAAATAATGCGTGTTTTTTTTAGCTTCAGATATCCGGCAAAAAATTAAAATTATTGTTTATTAAGTACACCAATTTTTTAAATGGGCTGAAAATGAGTTATTCCCTCATTGTTACAGTCATGTTTCAATAAAATATTTATTTAATGTATCTAAAAAAAAAATTTTTATGAATAATCAAAGGCTTTTTTTTTAAATTTTAAATGTTACAAAAAAAGAAGAAAACTTTTTTGACGACTATCACTCAAAAACTATGTAGTGAAAATTCTCAAAAAAATGTATGAGTTTCCTTACTTTCTGAGGTAGTCTTGAGCAGTTTTTTAATCATTTTTAGATGCACGGTGGCTCAGAGTAATACAAATTGTGAGATTATCATGTTAAAAAGTAAAATTTTATACACTAATATCTAAAATATAGTATGGTTGGGCCTTCTAAAATTTCAACGACACAAAGATAGCGCTTCTCAAAACACGGATTCTAAGTTTCAAAAGAATTGTAAGAATCATCAATTTTTCCGACAACTAACTTAAGGAAAAAGAACGCGCGAAGCGCGTTTGGTATGTCTAGTAATTATGTCGGCTTAGCGAAAAAAAGAGCCTTTTTAAGACATCAGGCAAGAGAGAGCCTTTTCGAACTATTAGGCAAGAAAGAGCCTTTTCAGATTTTGCGGCAAGCGAGAGCCTTTTCGAACTATTAGGCAAGAAAGAGCCTTTTCAAGATATCAGGCAAGAGAGAGACTTTTTGAACTATAAGGCAAGAAAGAGCCTTTTTAAACAAAATTTTTTTTTCTCTGATTTTAAGTTAGTAATACGTACTGGATAATCTAAATGAAAGAATAAAAAGTGCAATTAGAAAACAGATCTGCTTTAGTACTATCTGTTAGAATTTTTTTTATTGAGAATAAATATTTTTCTCTCTTTCGGGATTTTCATATATTTTATTTTGAAAACATAATTTTATTAGACTTTTATTAGAGATATGTGCACGCAGTATGCTCTAAACCTATTAATTTTATTATATTTATTTTTCCATTTAGATAATCCAGTACGTATTACCAACTTAAAATCAGAGAAAAAAAATTCGAGCCTCGAAAAGGCTCTTTCTTGCGCTAAGCCGACGATTAGTAAAAAATGATAATGATAATACTAACGTGCCTGGCAAAACTAATTACCTTAAAACTGTCATGTTAGCACGAGTTGTGTGTGGGCGAGCTCCATCCTGCATGAACCAGGTGTTGCGACGATCAGCTTGGGGCAAAAGCTCTCGGAACTCATTTCTTAAAAAATTATTATACACTTGCCCATTCAAATTACCGTCGAAGAAGTGTGGGCCAATAACTCTGTCACCAAGTACACCTGCCCACACGTTCACTTTGAATTGGTTCAAAGGTTTCTCGAGCATCCAGCAAGGATTTTCGTCAGACCAATAGCGCACATTCTGTCTGTTGATCGTTCCCTTATTCGTTAATGTAGCTTCGTCTGTGAATAAAATTCTCGCTGGAAAATTTTCATCAGCTAAAATTCTTAGAAGCATCCATCTACTAAATCTTAGGCGCCTTAGCAAATCAAAGTCATTCAGTCCTTGGTGATTCTGTACGTGATAAGCGCGCCTACCAAGATCTTTCCTTAAAACGAGTCTAAGCGACTCTCTTGCGCAACCTGAAAAAATTTGTATTTACCGACAGTACTAATGAAGTTTATTCAAGTATACATAGAATTTTTTGTGAGACCTGATGATGATGCCTTCAGCGATTAGATAGATTAAGCATTCTTTAAGGAGGCTCATCAGCCGTATAAGAGGTGGTTCACGTCAACTCTCCAAGCGCATTGCGCACGTGCAAAATGAGCATACTTTTTAGATCGCTACTATGCTATTCAAATACTTTTTTTTTACAAATACTTAATACATGTTTTTGATGTATTTTTTTTCTCATTTTTCAGATGCATTAATCAGTTTTTCAATAAAATGTAAAATTTTTCAACAAAATAATCAACATAACCTCCAAAATTATAAAAGAAGAAAAAAAAGCGCAATATCTGAAAAACTCCATTTAAAATTTTTTTTTTAGTAGTTTAGATAGAAAGAACTGGTCTTTTTACGTCGGTAAAGCAATTTTAGAGAATGCATTTTTTTTTCTTTTAGAGCAATTAAAAAAACAAAATAAATTATCTCGCATTCGCCTGAGCTCCACGATTCGTAAAGGCAGAAGATCTGTATAATTGGGCACATAATTATTGTAAAGAAACGAAAATATTTTATAGCAAAAAGGAGTCTTATGAAAAGACAGTTTTGGATTTAAAAATAAGAATCGATAAAGCCAAAGCCATTCCAGGTACCCTACAATATCATGCTATTATTCCGATGGATACGTCATTTTTATATTAAGAAACACCTCTCTGTGTTCTGACTATGAAATTTTCCCAAAAAAATTTATCACAAAGCTCAGAAAAGTAACGGCGAAGAATTTAACAAGTTAGAAAAGTGCAAAAGATCTGAAAAGTCAATAAAGAATACAAAGTAAGAAAATGTATATAAAAATTGATTTATATAGCTAGGATGATCCGTATTTTTACTACTGTAATATTTTAATTTTGTAACTGTAAAAATAACAATTGTTCTTTCAATGGTCATTAACAAATTTAGTTTTATTTATTTAATTAGAATAGTCATTATGATTATCAGTATCACTATAGGCATTTTTTTTTACAATTACCTGTTTTCAAAGCATCAAAAACTAAAATTCTCTCAATAAGAATAAAATATATTTATGTTACTATATTTTTTTTGGTCATCCACAAAAATGGATGTGTGCATGGTAAGTTTAATAAATGAAAATAACGAAACTGTATATTTATCATTTCTCAAAATACATTTTATGGTGTACAATTTAGAGATTCGATATCAAGTAATCAAAAGTGTCCAAACCGAGCTAAAGGGAACGCGCGATGCTTTATTTTGTTTTTTTAATTGCTCCAAAATAAAAAAAAACGTATCCTCCAAAATTGCTTTACCGACGTAAAAAGACCAGTTCTTTCGATCTAAACTACTTAAAAAAAAATTAAAAATGGAGTTTTTCAGATATTCCGCTTTTTTTCTTCTTTTATAATTTTAAAGATTATTTTGACATTTTATTGAAAAACTGATTAATGCATCTGAAAGGTGAGAAAAAAATACATCGAAACCATGTTTTAAGCATTTGTAAAAAAAGTATTTTAATAGCATAGTAGCGAGCTAAAAAGTATGCTCATTTTGCACGCGCGCAATGCGCTTGGAGAGTTGACGTGAAACGCCTCATATATAGGTCAACGGACTAATCACAATGTTTTACTTGCTGTTACTTAAACAATAATTAATGTATCGGTGTCAAAATTTTCAGATACTCTTCAGCTACTCTTATTTCCTTCAGTATTAAATAATTATCGAACAGTTACTTTGTTTACTACAAAAAAATTGTTAGATAACAAAAATTTCCTCCTAAACCTAAAGCAATTTGTCCACCTTTGTCCACAATTAGAGCATACATTATTCGCGGTAGCATTATGAGAAAAAAAAATCAAGAAAAAATTTTTGTTTCAATTTTCTCGTTTTTTGAATTTAAACCGGCCATATATTTCTTTCTAGATGTTAAATCATAATTTTGACAACGGATTCGGAAAGAGCATAAAATTTTGCGCCGAAATATGTTAAAACAGAATTTTTTCAAAGACGATAACATAAAAAATAATCGCGTCGAAAAGTTGACAAAAAATTGAGACGCTTGGGCGTTAATGGGTTAACTTTTGACATATGTAAGCTTGAGAATTTTCTCTCGACTTTTAATTAAGTGATGAGCCTCCTTCAAAAGATGCCTTATTTGTCATGTTTTATCAGACTTACTAGCATAATAATATTTACCTAATTCAATTGCAGCTCTACGTGCACTTTGGATTGGTTGCTGATCAAATCTTTGCCGAACTATCGGTACTAAGGCATCCCTGACTGGACGCGCTTGTCTTGGCGCTGGTGCCACGACATCTCCATGTTGTTGAAATCTTACACCCAATCTAGTAACGTTGAAATAAATTCAATTCGATGTAAGAAAAAACTCGTGCCATCAAAGACAAAGCATGATCAAACGTAGATAACTGATCTATGATGACTGTGATGACTGATCGAAATAACCTGTAAAACGCCAGGTGTCCAGGAAAAGGCAGATCGAAAGGAAATCTCCGCTGAAATCGTCTAGCAGCCTCTCTAGAATTATAGTCACACTCAACCAAAATCGCGTACATTCTAATTAACTTTTCTCTTGGAAAAGCCATTAGAAAAAAAGTATCGAGTTGATCAACAAAGCGAAAATCTTTTAAAATACGAGTGAACATAGCTTCTGATCGCAGTTGAAACATAAACTCGTATAAAACAAAATATTATACAATTTCTCTTTCATATAATCATAGACATTTTGATTTCTTGCACAATAGAAAATTTTCTGCTATGATTTATACTGATTTTTAGTAGAGTAATAAAACATCGATTTTTGAAGTGCTTAAGGTGAATTTGCAGAGTATAATTGATCAGAGCACCCTTTTAAACATCGTACATGCTGCATATATACACATCTACACGATATATTATGTGCGTTATAAATATACAAATTACTACTCTACCACCTTGTGATAGAGAGCGATATTCTTAACCCTGTTCCTTCATTTCCTGTCAAAGGCCGGTATCTTTTTGTTCTTTGACGCAAAAGCCAGGGATAGCTCGGAACACTTGCCCTCGTCGTAATTCTCCTGAGCGAAGCGAGAATCATAATCAGCCGAGTCAATATTACCTTGACGCACGTGTATCGTACGATATTTTTCGTCTCAATGAGCGGAAAGAGCGATTAAACGCATGCAAAGCATGCAAGAGAAAATTTTATATCTGTATGTAAATTTTTTACATAGCTTTAACTAATTAATTGCCTGAATTGTTTAAGAAGTAGCTCTCTTTATTTTTAAAATGACTTGTTAAATATTCTTTAGTGTACGTGCGCCGAATGTGCTCAGTACGTTTATCGCACCACTCATGGCGCTGAATACGGCAATAGAATTTTTTCAGTGATAGCGATAACGAACGAGTCAGACATCTACACGGTAGTGTATACCGTAAACTTAACCAAACGCTGAGATATTACAAAGGTATTCAAATGCTCATTACTTTATTTCTAAAAAACTACTCATAATAAAAACTGTTGAATATCGATAGTCGTGTTCAGGGCTTTCATTAAAACTACGGATAACCTCACTCTATCTCGTAATTCAAAAAATAAAAAATTTATTTTTTCCGTTTACACATCAAATTGAATTTTAATGGTACCAATCGATTTTTAAGGCATAATTAGCCATAGAAACCTAATTTAGGCTCAATCCAATAACCCTGTCCAGAGATATTACCTTTCAAAGTTGTTCCGCTCCAAACTGGTCACTCGGTATATATACATATATATATATATATATGCAATAAACAACATAATATTTTCTCGAGCTTCATACAGTATAGCATACTACTCACACCGGATGGGATCTAATATACGCATATATATGCGTTGCTGAAAATAATGTATACAATAGGTAATTTTATCCGAAATAAAATAGTAATTAACAACACATACATCGTTTTCAACAGCTCTACGCGTTCTAAAATAGCCCTCAATAGTATATTGCAAAAATAAGGTTCATGCTGATAGCCTCTGTTTCGCAAAAAAAGGACTCGTATTGTATTAGGCAAATGAATAAAAGATAATCATAATGAAAAACATGTATTTTAACAATAAATCATTTGAAAATTATTTTTATTTACGAATGGCAACGTATATATTTTAACTATTTATTTTTGTCAATTACAATGAAATTAATCTCGTACAAATAGCAGTACGTGTTTTGCAATCATTTGTTCTCATCAATTACAATCTAATGAATCTCATACAAATAGCAACGTGTATTTTTCAACAAGTTGTTTTCGTCAATCCCAATAAGATGAATCTTATACCGTATAAGTACTTATAATCACTGTAAGGTAACTAAAAAAATTCTGTAATTGTTTCATTACAAGCCTAATATTTAAATCAATTAAAAGTTCGAGCTTACAGATATAACATGATTATTGAAACATAAAATATTCCTATCTTAAATATCGTGTATATTTTATGTACGCATAAGTGTATATATAAAAAAAAATATATATATATATATATACATCTACATTCCAACGAGCGGCAAACACGAGGTTATAGATATATATGTATAGTGCAGCGCCGCCGCCGCCACATCAAACGACGTACATATATATATATATACACTTGTGTGTGTGTGTGTGTGTGTGTGTGTGCACATTTGCTTGGGGTCAATACCGATTTGGTATGGCTCCCGAGAAAAGTTGGTAAGCGGGGTAATATACCAATTCAGTATATCAGCGTTGGAACTGTAGTATAAGGCAGAAGCAACGGTAGTATAGTTCACGCACTACAGTTGCACGGAGGCTTGTATACTACGGTAGCAGAAGCAATATACTTTCGTTGTGGCGCGCGGGCGTTACAGTCGTATACGACGCACTATACTACTGTTGCACGCGGCCATACATACTACCGTGGTACTAGAGTTCTCTCCGTGTAAAGCTTCAGGTAGTAACATCCTTTTTGAAGGAAACGTGGTACCAAGGAGTGTTTCAGAGACTAGGGATGGGGAGAAAGATGAAAATACTTCTGGAAAAGAAAGTTATGTTCACACAAGAAAAGGTAAAGGAAAAAGTATAAAGCTTAAAAATCAAATAAGGCTGTTATCAGGCAGTAATAGTGCAAGTTCGGTTGGTAGTGGCAATAATATTCCACAGGTCATAAATGGCAACTTGGCAATAGTGTCTAATTTAATTTAAAAATTTTTGCAAAAGACCGGTAACAGCTTAGGGAAAAAATCAAAATCACACGTTGATGGAAAAAATTTTAATATCAATCGATTAAATAAAGTTCAAGTGAAAAAAACTACCAAAGACAAACAAAATTGAAATTCAACTAAGTTTATCGAGTCTTACTGCGATAAATCATGATCCTGTGCATAGTAGCTCTAAAAGTAGTATCGATAGTAGCTCTACTGAAGAAAGCCATGACGAAATGGTTAACCGTGCTGAAGGCCGCCGGGGTCATGGTAACAACACTTGGAATTTGAGATTCGCAGGCAATGAAAAAAAAAATTCAGAAGAATTCTTAGATCGCCTTGTAGATTTTAAGATCTGCATGGAAGTGACTAATAGGGATTTGCTAGGAGCGTTACCAGCGGTTTTGACTCAGAATGCTAGTCGCTGCTATCAGGCCAATAGGAATGATTTTATATCATTTAATAATTTTAAACAGGCGTTTAAGTCCCAGTTTATAGAGGAATTTGAAAGGAAAGATTTGATGGAGGAATTGCGATTGCGTACCCAAGCGAAGGAGGAGAAAATATCTAAATATCGATCCTGTTTTAAATACATTATTAGCAGATTTTTTGATCCTCTTTCCTTAGAAACGCAAGTAGAGTTAGTTCTCCGCAATCTCCCTTGTTAAGAAAAAGCATAGCACGGAAAAGACTGAGGACATTAGGAGACATAGAGAAATCTGGGAGACGATATGAAAAAGAATTAGATTTAGATGAGAGATATGTTCTCCCTCCTCTGGCCGAGAAGTCAAGAATACCGACTGCCACGTATTCTCGACAAACAATCAAAACGGCTAAAGTGGTTGTAGCTGAAGAAAATTCTTAAAGTGGCTCTAAAAACAAAAGCCAACAAGTGAAAACTAAGGCTGGGGATTCTGTTCAGGCAACGGTGATTCCTTCGGAAAATATACCGAATCCTGAACCACAGAATCCCGTACCTCAGAAAAAGGAACAAAGTGGCTCTAAACCTACTCAAAGCGATGGCTTATGTTACTTATGCAAGGAACCAGGTCATCGAAGAGCACAGTGTCCAAAAAATTTCTGTTTTCGATGTAAGACCTCGGGACACTAGGCAAAGGAATGCCCATTGAACATATCTTACTTGCAATCGTCATGTCAGGTATGTGGGGCACCAGGAGTTGTATTTGCGAATCGTCCCGATTGTGCAGGTAGGCATAGGTTATTGGGAAATGCGTGGGTGGGAGAACAACAGGGACCCCCGTTCTCTCACTAAAATTAGAAGGGTCCCAGAAGAGATGTGAGGGCGCGTTTGTCAAGACGTCTGAGCCAAAAGAACAGTCAGCATCGTTGACAGGTTTAGTTCAGAAAGTTCCGACACTAACGCCTAAGCTACTTAGAAGCTCATCACTTGTGACATTAGGTTTTTATAGTGACTACGAGGAGTAGGTTGAACGAGTTGCAGTGAAAAAGGGCTGGGTATTACGTTCTCATACGTCGAGGGACCATGAGAATCAGGATGGTGACTGTGAGATTTCAGTTGAATCAGGAGATTATTCTGGCTTGGATGGCTTTAAGGGTCTCTCTTTGATTATATTGGATAGTGGAGAGAAAGAAATAGCGGCTTCTCCCGTATTTCTATCTCAGGGAGGGGGGAAGGCCGTAGTAAATACGACTGTTAGTAGAGAAGTGGTTAGTACAGACCATTTGCCCAGATGTTCGTTCGCTCGTATTTCTTCAGGAGGCAAAGAATACAATGCGATGATTGACTCGGGAGCTGAGATCTCGTTGGCTGATACGCTGTTGAAGGGCTTGTTTCATACCAGTGAGCCGTTGGGGGTCTTAGACGCGTCAATAGAATTAGACGGTCATGTAGATACTTTACCGTTACGGGTAGTGGATAACATAGGGCACGATATAGTAGTTGGCATTGATTTTGGTGAGAAATGGGACGTCACTATAGGCTTGGAAAGTAAATATTGGAAATCCTTTGACGACCCGTGGTATAAGTGTGGGTTCGAACCAAGGACGTCAGGCTTGTTAGTGACTGAATGTGCGGGGATAACTGAGGTCAGTGCCACTGAAAGAGAAAGAATTGATCGAGTAGTGACTAAATATGTGCAGGAAGGTGCTGGTCAAATTGGATTGACGAATAGGATCGTACACAAAATTGTTGTGGAACCTGGTTCGCCTCTAATCTGTCACAGGCCGTGTTGCATGTCACCGAATGCGTGATATTGCGATCGCAGATTTAGATAAATTGGCTGAGGAAGGGGTGATTGAGCGTTCCCAGACCGATTATTTAAGCACCCCTGTGATTGTACGAAAGTCTGATGGATCGTACAAATTTTGTATCAGTTATCGAGATTTAAATAAGCAAACGCGATGAGATGCTTGCCAGCTCCCGAATATGAATGTGATACTGGATAAATTACGCAAAGCTAGGTATTTGACAAAAATCGACCTTAAGCAGGCGTATTATCAGATAGCAATAGAAGAAGATAGCAAGCATTACACAGCATTTTCAGTGGCTGGGAAGGGGTTGTGGCAGTTCAAAATAATACCGTTTGGTTTGATGAACGCACCAATGACTTTTCAACGATTGATTTATGAGTTATTCGGCCCAGAATTCGAACCAAATGTCTTCGGGTATCTAGACAATTTAATCATAGTGAATGAGGTTTTTGAAGAGCATATAATGCTGAATCGGTGTTGCGAATTCTGGTCGAGGCTGGTCTAGTGGTGAATCCCGAGAAATGCAAATTTTGCTGCTCACAGTTACGTTACCTTGGATTTATGCTGGATCGGCATGGCTTGCGTCCGTGTCCAGAGAAAGTATCTCCCATCCTAGAGAACCCGGCACCAACCACTGTTAAACAGTTGCGGAGATTCCTGAGGATGATGGGGTGGTATGCGCAATTTATACCGAAGGATTCAGAATTAAAGGTCCCGTTGTTGAAATTATTACGGAAAAGACAGACGTGGAAATGGACGGAGGAGCAGGAATGGGCCTTTAGCAAATTAAAAAATTCTTTAGTTAAGGCTCCTGTTCTTGCTCGATCCAATTTTTCAAAACTTTTTACGGTCCAGTGCGATGCTAGTGGCTTAGCTATAGGTGCTGTTCTCACTTAGGAACATGAGGATGGCGAACACCCTATTGTTTTTGTGAGTCGAATATTAAATCTCGCAGAGAAAAATTATTTGACCACCGAAAAAAAGAGTGTCTGGCAATGGTGTGCATGGGCAATCGAAAAATTTCGACCGTACCTCGAGGGATACCACTTTACGGTGATAACGGATCACAGTGCTTTAGAGTGGCTTATGGCTTTAAAAGAGCCAGCAGGCCGATTGGCTCGTTGGGCTCTAAAGCTGCATCAATGGGATTTTGAGATTATGCACCGCAAAAGCGCTTCTCATCATGTCCCTGATGCCGTGTTGCATATGTACAAGGGGGCTAAAGAGATCATGGCCTTTAAAGAGATCACAGATCCCTGGTATGTTAAAAAGTTGGCTGAAGTCCAAATGGACCCTTACAAATACACGACTTGGCGGGATGAAAACGGCTAGTTGTATAAGTTCAAAGCCCATCAGTTATTGGATCCCATAACCTACGGGGATGATAATTAAAGGCTGGTAATTCCCCTCGAGAAGCGGGAAACGATTTTGACCGATGCCCATAACCTCACTAGTACAGGACTTGTTGGCTAAGAAAATAGGTATGACCGAGGGGCTAACAAATACTTTTGGCTTGACATGTGGAACGACTTTTACGCGTTCGTTCAGCAATGTCCAGTTTGTCAGAAGTATAAAATCTCGCAGTCTGGACCGTAGGTATTAATGGGCTCGAGGATAGTGGAACGCCCTTGGACGGTAGTGGCTGCTGATGTGATGGAGCTGCCTCCTAGTAAGAGCCGGTACAAATACATTGTGGTTTTTCACGATCTGTTCACCCGTCGGATAGAACTGAAGCCATTGTGTAAGGCTAACGGGAAAATTATTGCCACTGCGTTCCAAGAACTTGTACTATTCTGTTGGGAATCGCCAGAGTACTTCTTGACCGATAATGGGAAGGAGTTCTGTAATAAGTGGCTAGAGAAGGTATTAGTTAAGTATGGAGCGGCTCACGTGACTACACCTCCTTATCATCCTCAGGCGAATCCCGTGGAGAGGGATAATAGGAAGTTAAAAACGATGATAGCCATGTTCGTAGAGGCTGATCATCGTTCTTGGGACTTGCATTTACATGAGTTCCAACATGCTGTAAACACGGCCATGCAGGAGTCCACTAAGGTCTCACTAGCTTTTCTTAATTTTGGTAGGCAACCTCGACCAGTTAAAAGCTTAAGACGAGACGTAGAGGGGAAAGCGCTGATATTGAAAGTGGCTCAGAAGAGTGGCTGGATCGGCTTAAGCGGTTAGATGCACTGCGTGACTTAGTGGCTAAATTTATTAACGAAGCTCGTAACAAAAAGAGGAGGTATTACAATAAGGGTAGAAAGTTGGTAATATTTTCTGTGGGTGACCAAGTTATGCGTAGAACTCATTCCTTGTCTAGTGCCGCAAATCAATTTTCAGCTAAACTAGCACCACGGTATGAGGGGCCGTATACGATAATTGCAGTTAAGTCTCCCGTCGTTTACGTACTTGATATGGGAACGAGTGCTAAAAATTCTAAGGTTCACGTTTCTGAACTTCAAAAGGTATGTTCCCCCAAGACTAGCAGCCATTTCTCGCTAAAGGGGTAGACGCGTAGTGACTGAGTGGATGAAATATGCTTTTATATATATATATATATATATATATATATATATATATATATATATATATTTAGGAGCATGGAGTCAGAACCATCGTCACCTGGTTTGACTCCAGACTATCTGGAAAGTTATAGAGTTTGGCTTTCCTAGTTGGAGCAGCCCCCTGAGCCAGAGGATGAAAATATTCTGCTCCACTCACGAGATCCTTGGATAGAGCAAATGGACGAAGATCCCTCGCTTATTCAAGTGAGTGAAGAGACAGCTCAGGGCTGGCAAGGCCCAATTCCCAGGGCTATCAGTGGGGTGGAAGAACAGGACCCCAATCCGAGGCTACCCTTGACCCCTTGGGACGTATCCGAGGTGGTTTGCCTTGAGCAGTCACTGCCCGGGTCGGAGGAGCAACCCATGGTATGGTCTGCCCCCAAAGTATCACCTCTTGTTTCCCGGACTTGGGGAGAAAGTGGGGGTCGTATGTCGCAACGACGGACTCGACCCCATCGACTGTGCCTTCAAAGGGGTAGACGAAACGAGGTGGTAGAATAGATCCCGGTGAATGTCAAGTGAGACCAACCCCAGAGGGATATACCAACGGATCAAGAAGTCCCCAGCGAAGTACCCCTACCACTTCATGAATAGCGAAAAATCTTGTCTCCAAATCCCCCACCGAGGGAGGAAGCGGAGGAGCAGATTTTGGGTGCAACCCGTCCGGAGCCTACAATTCGTCTGCGTGGTGTAATATTTGGGGGACTCCGAGCAATAGCCACGGACCTATCAGTAGACCCGTCTGTACTGCCTGGTGTGTACCTCAATTTCTGGGTGCCGGGGCAGGATCGTGTGTGTTGTCAGATCCGTGTGACAGCCGTATTCTGCCACAACTGTGGACGACGAGACACCGATCTCTCCAGCCGTTCACGTTGTAGCGATGCACATTGGGAGTACTTGTGGAGGCATTACGGAAGGCAGAGCAGGTCCGAAATCTACGGTAGGCGGGTATCTCGTCCGTTTGACCCTGAACCCCACAAGTCAGCCCAAACCGCGGCGCGACGAAGGGAAATCTCCATCTCATCAGGGCAACCAGAGACCTCCCATCCGATTTGAGAAATCAGATGTTGAGGATAGCGCTCCCAAGGGACCATTAGTCGTTTGGTTAAAATAAAAAATTTTTTTTGTTTTGTTTTAACTGGGGAATGATAGTGGCTGAGAATAATTTTTTTTTTTTTTTTTTTTTTTTTTTTTTTTTTTGATAGTGGCTAAAGGCTCCTTAATTCAATAAGAGAGAGAATTTTTCGTTTAGGAGGGAGGATTGTGACGAAGTCGCAGCGTCGAGCACGCACACGCAGAAGCATGGCTGTGGTAATCTCTAGGCGTTATGTGTGCGTGTATGTGTGTGTGCTCGGCGCGATCGGGCAATGTCTCTCAGGCCATGAGTCGTGCGCGCTCGCTTGGTGACGGCGCTGACGTGACTCAGGCATGGGAGGTGTGACTTGTTGGTCAGTGGTGGGTATGTTGCTCGTGAAAGCGCCTCCACTCGTGAGGGAGTGGAACGGTCTGAAACGTGAGGACTAAACCAGTGGAGGCGCCGGTACGACTTGCTGGTCAAAACCTTATGCCAATAAAGATTAAAGGACGACTAAATAAATAAGAGGGCGCTATTTTATAAACAGCCAATCAGCGATTGTTGATCGACGGTAAGAGATCGATCAAGGATTGTTCGTAGGGATTTTTCCAAGGTATCGAGAAAGGAAAAGTAGCTGAAAACCAGCAGTTATATTTTTCGCTATCTCCCGTTTCGTTGTCTAATTGGGGCTAAACAACTCGAAACATTTGGAGCAACATCGGAAGCTTACTGTGTGGCTCGCAATATTGTTTGAGTTTTCCTCCAAGGGTCTTGTGACCGGAGAGGAAGCTTAAGGGTATTGGCTGGTTGGGTGTGATCGGGTGGCTGCGGGAGTTGGCGAGAGGATAGAAGCCAGAGCTGACATCCAGTACCAGGATTCCCTTGACATCGAAGGTCAATAGTAAGCTCGTGAGTACGTTCTATCTGTTGATGTGGGATAGCGATGGTGGGGTGCAGGGTACACGTGAGAGTGAATACGACGCGTTTCTGTATCCCTCACTCCAAAGTAATGGCTTCCTGGGGCCGGGGGTTAGTGGCTGTACGCGATGCATGGTTAGAAAGAACTCGGGTGGCGAGGTGCACATTGTGCCGTCCTAGAGTATAGCTGGTAGTGACTTCGGGTCGCGAGTAGTGGCTTCGGGGAAAATTAGTAGTGGCTCCTTGAGGGGTGTTGTTAGTGGCTCGTTGGCGGGAATTCAATGGCTCGCCAAGTGTTAGCTACTTGATCAGTGAATAAGTTTTTCTAATAACTGCTGTGCGGGGCACTTTGGGTTGCGGAGTCGGAGTACGACGGTCGCATCAAAGAGGCCGAAGCCGCACAGTTGCGTACCCATAGCATTGTACTCGGGTTAGTAGTGTGCGTGTGCTTTACTGACTGGGTACAACGTTACAATAGATATTCGTATTACATTAGCTACGTGATGTTCTTTCATCTATTCCTAAGGCTTTTTTGTGATCAAAGAAGCTTCTTTTCATGTAAGTAAATCTACTTCTTTCGATTTTTTTTTCAGATTCAAATTTCGAGAATGAACTTTCTACGTTGTCTAAGTTCAATGGTAAACGAAACGTTCTATGACTGTTCATTTGTTTGGAAGTAATGTCGATGCTATACCAGTCCATGCCATACATAAAACTTTTTTTTTCACGAGAAATAAAATAATAATTTAACGTTTTGCATAGAAATGTTTTTTCTGAACCTCCTGGGCCATCAATAAAAAAAATTGTATATGTTTGTTTTCATGTAATTTTGAAAATCGTGATTTACGATCAGATTCATTACGCCAGAAAGTATAACCACCATTTTTTCATTTTCATTACTTCTCTAAATATTATTATCTATACTTAATATGAGGCCTAGTTAGAATCCTATATAAGCAAGTCAAAGTAATGTAGGAAGAACCTATTAGACCTTTTTTTCTGTAAACACTACTTAATCAATAAAATAATTAAAATTTTTTTCCAATTTTATCTCCTTGGGTATTTTTTACAATTGAAAACGAGGCAAAAAATTTACTTATAAATGTATAAAAAGGTATGTATATAATTTACACTACTTCTGTTTTGACTCTTTAACTACTTTACAAAGATTTTTTTGTTTTTGCAACTTCAAAAAGCAAACTGAAAAACTGGAGTATTTGACTAATTCAAAATTGGGGGCTTAGCACGTGAAACGCGCAGGGGGCGGAGCCCCACTGGAATTTATAATCCTATATTATACTGTTAAATATGTGGGGCATCTCACATAATTCCCCATTGCCCCCACAAATTAGGAAAAAATTTGCCTTATTTCTACCTTATTTTAACCCACTATATAGTAGATCGAGCCCCTCCCCCTACTGCCACCCACATAATTTTTCTTGTGTTTTAATGTGAGTTATTCTCTCCATATATTTCAATGAATATCCCATTTTTACTTTTGCTTCTTGATAATGTCCACATAAAGTCGACCATGGAAAAACAAAAGTTTCTACAAGTATAAAGCAACATTATCAAGACTTAGTAATTTATTTATGGTCATAGCAATAGCTAAAACAAGAGGAAATAGTGTTCTGTATAAAATAAACAGCAGTGAAAAAGTTTCTTTCGTATTCAGTTATTCTTGGAATAAAAACTTTGTTTTCAATTTTTTCGTGAGTTATTATTTCACCTTCCATATTGTACTTATATAATTTAATTAGTCGCAACAGTATAACATAACATGAACCATCTTATATACTTAAATTTCTTATTAATATGACTATACTTCTAATTTTTATATGTAGTTCAAGATGTTAGTTAGCATAAGTAGATGTTAGTTAGCATTTATACAAAAAAATTTATATGGATGTTATCATCTGATTTATGAATACCTTTAAAAATGGCTTTATCTATGCTATCATACAATTGAGATCCTTCATTTGATGTTTTTAAAATTTTTTTATACAATATAGAAATAAAAAAAATAATTATTACGTACGAAGCTTCGTAAGAGAGCATACGTATGGTTAAATTATACGTTGTTTTATCTGTGACCGAAAATTTACAAGGGCAACATATTTACAGCATCATATAACTATACATAACTCGGAGCATAATAAAATTTGTAAACATTGTATAAGAGAATTTTCAAGAATAGATGCAATGAAAAGGCATTAAAATAGAATACATTAAATAGCAAAAAAAGAATTTTAATAGCATGTGAATAGTTATCAACCATTATGGTCACGTTTGACATATGATTTTCTTACTTCTTCCAGAATACGAATTAAACTATTTTTTACAGAAGATCAAATGCCAATGCATACATTAAAATATTTA
This sequence comes from Copidosoma floridanum, assembly GCF_036245765.1. Lineage (NCBI taxonomy): Eukaryota > Metazoa > Arthropoda > Insecta > Hymenoptera > Encyrtidae > Copidosoma > Copidosoma floridanum. The sequence continues at coordinate 1,280,817 of NW_028321890.1, read as the reverse complement.
TGTAAGTTTAAAAGAAAATGAATATAAAATAAAACTGACAAAGAAAAATACTGTAAAAATATCAATCAGTACAATGCTGTACTTTTTTTTCAAGTTAAATAATCGTACTTCATTTGCTTCTATTATAAGCTGTTCTTAATTGTTTACCACAGACCAACTAAAGCTGATCTTCTTATAACAACCATACGTAACTTACGTGAAAGTAATATATTTTATCTTTTTGTGTAATTGTTATTATTACAACTTATATAATCGGTATAAATAATAGTGTAAGGTAGTGTTTTTTAATTAAAAAAAATGTTTTTCTCGATTTTAAACTTTTTGCCTCCTACAGCAAATCCTATGGGAAAGATTATTATTAATTAATAGAGGTTGGCACGCTAAGCTAAACAATATATATTAGTGGGAAGCCACCCCTCCTGCGTCCTTAGCATGCCAACCCCTATTAATTAAGGCTAAACGTTTAGAATGGAGAATACAATTTTTTTATTATTATTTTTATATTAAATTATTAGTTATTTTAGTGGGGCTATTCACACATCCATCACACTCCTCCATGGTCCCTATTTGGCTCCCCTCAACCCCCTTAATCCAAAGGAAAAATCTTTTTTTATCTCTATGAATTGAACCCAACAGAATTGGCGTAAGCCCCTCACTAACCCTCTTCAGCTCCCCCACGTAAAGTAAGTGGCCCTCTACGACCCCCCATAGAACCTTAAAATATTTTAAGAAAATATTATAATAATTCTGTTTTAATGGAAACATTGTAAAGATGGGTACATATGGGATAGTTTTCCCACCCAAAGCTGCCTCCTATCTTCCCACAAAAGTTTAAAATGCTTTGTAAAGGTATTTTATCATAGAATTATTATGGAATACTTACCCCCACAGCCCCTCCACACCCCCTAAATTGACTTGTAATTTCTTGTGAGATAACTTTATAATAGGGACAACAGGGGCTATTCCGCCACCCCCTTCATAAAAAAATAGAAATTTTTTTTAGCCATCTGTAATTTTCATATTTGTTGGCACCTCACCTCCACTGTATAATAACTTCAATTTGTATTTTTTCTATTTCATCAGTTTTTGTCTCAATAACTGTTCACCTTAGAAGTAGCAGGTGCTAGTATTCTGACGAGGCGAGCGTTATCATATTCCTTTTATATGCTTTGAAGGAAACTTACACACTTACATTCATTTCTTTGTGTCTCAAAGCAACGGCTAATAAATGTGTAGCCCTTTAAGTGTCAGTTTCCCCACTGCCTACTTTTCCACCAGCTTAAGCCTACGAGCCGAGTGCTCTGCTCGAGCTCGGCCTACTCCTTGCTCGGCCGCGAACTAGTACGTAGCTCTTCGCAGCACCAATTCCACGACGCGTCGACGTCGACAAGTAGCACATCTCAAGGCCCTTTCGCCATTTTCTTCTCGCCTCGTCAAAGTCCACCTGTGACTTCTGTTTCTCCAACAGTCAGGTTTTACTTTTGTATAAGTTTCATTTAATTAAAATTCTTTCTTTTGTTTATTTTCGACAGTCATTATTCAGTTTTAGTAGTCAGATTCAAAGTTTATAATAATTATATCCTTTCAAAGCAATTCTTCAATAGTTTTATTCGCACATTACATATTGTTCACGTGGTTTTACTTTCCTCGTTTAAGTATTAAACTCTGCATTACTGTTATTTTACCGTTTTATTTAATAAAATACTCAAGTCTGTTTAAGCACTATTATTACTCGTTTTGTTTTAATTAATTAACTCCAAAAAATCGTTTATCAAATATTATTGTTTATGTATGCACAACAATTTAATATTTGTTATATGACTAATTTGGCATTCTAAACATCATACAAATTTATACCCACGTAATAATATAAGTTTTATTTTTTTTAAACTCTACGTAAACTCGAGGCTCCAAATTGAAAATAATTACAATTTTTTGAGCGAGTTAAGTAGAAATAAACATTGGTAGCAGAGCGTGGTTTAGAAAGCCAAGAGGTCTTTGAAAGGGCAACGTGTCATTGGTGACGTCACAGTCAGCGATTGCCGATCAGCATTGAGGAAGGGAGAGAGATAATCGCCGAGCAAGGAAGCTATCGGTCTCTTCTTGGTGCGGTGCTTCGCAACAAGGAGCCGAGCCGTAGGCTGGGCCCTTCTTCTCCTTCTTAGCCCCGCGGAACTCGTAACACAAGCCATTGTCTTCGGCTAAAATTACATCGAGAGCGGGAGGAGAGACAGGTATTCTCAGATCTACTGGTAAGCTAACATACATCACTCTCTCTCCTTTTTCTTTTTCTCACATTTGCTTACGAGCTCGCTGGGTGACACGCACGTTGATAGCCGTTTCGTTAATTTTGCTGCGCATCAATATAGTAATTGATTTCATACTTGGGTCTTCTTTTCTTCTCTTTTTTTTTTCTTTTCTTCTTTGAATTCATTGATATTTGTATCCATTTCGCATCTATATAATTTAAATATTTCAATATGGATAAATTACTGAAATCTCAGATTAAATTATCGCAAATGGTGACAAATTTTTATATTAATTCCACCGATAAGGTTAATGTAGAAAGTCAAACATTATTACATTTTAAGACGAGATTAGAGTTACTCGAACAATATTGGAAATCTTTTAACCAACGTCATGATGAGTTGCTTGAATTTGAGGACGATTTAAAGGAATATGACTACTTTAAAAACGATGCTTATACGAGAATTGAGGCTGAGTATGTTAAAACAAAGGTGCTTATCATAATAAGAATTCAAACTTTACAAGGCCCGGCCCCACCTCCCCGCGATGATCCGCGTCCCATACCTATTATTCAAGATAGCCAAGCTTCTCTTCCCCCTCTGTCATTGCCAACATTTTCGGGCAAACAGGACGAGTGGGAGAGCTTTAAACAGCGTTTCACTTCGCTTATAATAAATAAGCTTTTTATTCCCTGTATCACAAAAATGCAGCATTTATTGAGTGCAGTTCAAGGTGTTGCAGCACAACGGCTACAAGGTTTGGAATTAAGGGAGGATAATTTTGATGTCGCGTGGGATAAATTGGTAAGACGTTATGATAATAAAAGGATAAGATTAAACAACGCTTTAGATAACCTTTTAAATCTTCCGGTAGTTCGCGCTCGCAACGTACAAGACTTTAATGATATTCTTGATCGCGCTGAAGCTTCAGTCCGCACACTTGAAGATCTTGAATGCCCCATTGATCAAACTAATTATCTTATAGTTTTTCACGTTGTACGTAAGCTCGATGCAGCTACTCGGGAAGCTTGGGAGATTGCAGAAGAAAATACGGAGGGATTTTCCACGTATAAAAACTTAGTTAGATTCCTTGAGCGTCGCATACACTCTTTACAGCAAGCGCGAACGTCGGGAGATTCGAGTGACCATCGCTCAAAACCTCAATCTACCCAAAATTCACGCTTGAATACTAAAGTAGTTTCAGTTAATACTACTCAAGCCAGTGGCGACCCAATATCTCCAACTATTTGCATACTTTGCAACGGTAAGCATCCACTTAACCGTTGCTATAAATTTAAAAGGATGAGCCAAGCTCAATGCTGGGTGTTATGTAAGCGTGAAAAGATCTGCGTGAATTGTCTAAAAAATACACATTTTGCAGATAAATGCCCTTCGACTAATCGATGTTTTACGTGTCAAGGTAAGCACCATACACGTTTACACTATGATAGTGCTCGACCTAAAACTCCTCAAAATAATTCAACTAAGCCACAATTGATCCTAGACGCTAACGTTGGTTCAGCTGTCAGTAGTCATTCGCAAACCCATCCTCAGGAGATAATACATTCACACTGTGCTTCGGTAGGCTCTTCGATCTTATTAGCGACAGCTTTGATTAAAATATATAACGATCATGGTGATTCTCTGATTATAAGAGCCTTAATCGATCCAGCTTCAGAGAGATCGTTTATATCTCAACGCGTCGTATCACAGTTGAGTCTTGTTACAAGGAGGGTTGATTTATTGGTCACGGGAGTAGGAGGTGCAGTAGGATCGAAGGCTCGTAGCGAGGCTAGTTTCATTATTGGGTCGAATAAACTAGATAACTTTCAACATGCAATTTCCGCTTTGGTTTTATCGGAGCTTAGCCAATTTTTGCCGAAAAATAAAGTTACCAATACTAATTGGCCCCATATAAAAGATATTGATTTGGCTGATCCTCGCTTCTCTAAGCCAACACGAGTAGATTGCATATTGGGGGCTGATGTGTATCCTTTGATCATACTCGAAACTCAGAAGGCAGATTCGTTGTTCGTTTACCTATGAAAGATAACCCAAATTTTAAAAACACTCGTGAAATATCTGCTGCTTGCTTATTGCACTCCGAGAGAAGGCTAAAACGCAACCCGGACCTTGCAGCAGCTTATGATAATTTTATGCGAGAATATGTTGATTTAGGTCATATGCAACTTGTACCTTCTGATCAGTTACATCGATCTGCATATTATATGCCGCATCATGCTGTCACGAGATCCGATAATCCTAGAAAGGTGCGCGTAGTCTTCAACGCGTCGCAAAGGGACTCTAATGATATTTCTTTGAATGATTCGCTGTTGCCAGGACCCAAACTGCATTCTGATATTCTGATGGTCTTGACTAGGTGGCGATTTAATAAATATGTATTTACCACAGATGTGAAAAAAATGTTTAGACAGATACTTGTAAGCCTTAAAGACTGTGACTGGCAGAGGATCCCATGGCGCTACAGTGACGATCAACCAATCATGGATTACAAGTGCCTTACCGTGACCTACGGTACAGCAGCTGCTCCTTTCCTGGCGCTTCGTGTTATGCAGCAGCTGGCAACAGACGTCGCGGCCTCATATCCACTCGCTGCAGAGATAGTAAATAATCAGCTTTACGTTGATGATTTTTTCTCTGGAGGGGATACCATCGAGCTCGCTTTGGAGCGCCGAAATCAGCTGATCGGCCTGCTAGCTACAGCTGGAATGTCATTGGGAAAGTGGGCAGCTAACGCGACCGAGCTTTTGGAAGGTATAGGGCTGTCGGGCTCCGACGAGTTTGAATTAAGATTAAACGAGGTAGTATCAACTCTAGGCATCAAGTGGCTCCCTGCTGACGATATATTTATTTTTAAGTTTTTAAATAAAGAGTCAGAAATTGACTATACGAAAAGATCAGTCCTTTCAGAAATTGCTCGGTTGTTTAACCCGCTCGGCTGGATTGTCCCTGTCATTATTACTGCAAAAATTATATTACAGGACATCTGGCTTCTCGACTTGGGTTGGGACTCAACGTTACCAACTGAGCTGTCACAACGCTGGTCGCAGTTTCGACATGACATGAAAGATATCTCGATACTTCGAATTCCAAGGTGGATTGGCCTTAAAGAGCATGATGATTGGTACCTGCACGGGTTCTCTGACGCCTCAAAAAGGGCATACGCTGCGGCTGTCTACGTGATAAAACCAGGTACCTCAGTGTCTCTCATATTGTCCAAATCGAAACTCTCTCCGACGAAAGTGCAAACGCTACCCAGGCTGGAGCTTTGTGGCGCAACATTATTGGTTCGATTAATTAAGCACGTCGTCGAGAGCATAGGACACCAACCTGCCACGATCAACTGCTGGACTAACTCCAACGTGGTGCTTGAGTGGCTGAAAAGTCATCCATCGCGATGGCAAACTTTCTTCGCCAATCGGACGAGTGAGATCATGTCTACAGTTCCTACGGCAAAGTGGCGACATGTTCGATCCGCTGATAATTCAGCCGACTGCGCTACGAGGGGATTGTCACCGTCGGAGCTGTCTAAACATGACCTGTGGTGGCATGGACCTCCCTGGTTGATGTTAGAAGAGCAAAATTGGCCTTCAAATTCTTTGCTCAAATCCACAGAGGAGCAACAAGTACAAGCCTTTGCCTGTCAGGAGGAGCGAGCATCAATTGGCAAGGATAAGGCATCTCGATCTAGTTGCCTTCCAGCTCTAGAAAAACATTCAAGTTACGCTAAGATTCTCCGAATATTGGGTTACTGTTATCGGTGGCGTTTATTAGTTTCAAAAAAGACCATGGAAAGAAAAGGTAACTCTTTAAATATTCTAGAATGGAGAATGTCGCGAATTGTATGTTTCAGAGCAATTCAGAGTTATCATTTTGTAATGGAGATGAGGAACTTGCTTGATGGCAGTGCTATACAAGCTTGCAGTCCACTCAAGCGTCTCAACCCGTTCATTGACGATCAGGGACTTTTACGTGTGGGTGGTAGACTCGAGCATTCATACCTGCCATATAACGAACGTCATCCAATAATCCTCCCCGGTCGCTGCATATTCGTTAAACGTTTATTGGAAGAAACGCACAAGCTTACAATGAACGGGGGAGTGCAGCTCATGCTTTCGCACCTACGTCGATATGCTTGGATTATACGGGAACAAAGAGTAGCTTCAAGTGTCTTTCATCGCTGCGTAACTTGTCAGAGATTCAATTCAAAGGGTTCAACTCAGTTGATGGGACAGCTGCCAGCTATCAGGTTAAATCCAACTCGTCCTTTTACGCATACAGGTCTGGACTACGCTGGCTCTGTACCTATTTTATTTTCAAAGGGCCGTGGTGCAAAAACCACAAAAGGATATATAGTTATATTTATTTGTATGGTCGTTAAAGCCGTACATATTGAAATTGCGTCAGATTTAAGTACCGAGGTTTTTTTGGCTGCTTTTGCTCGATTTTCAGCTCGACGGGGACTACCTGCCGTGATGTATTCTGATAACGCGACTAACTTCAAAGGCGCCGCCACTGAGCTGAAAGGGCTGTTCAATCAAACATCAAAATCCGCAAAAACCATCGCTGACACTATTGCTATGCAGGGAGTAGAATGGTCATTTATTCCCCCGCGAGCCCCTCACTTTGGAGGGCTCTGGGAGTCAGCTGTTCGTTGCTTTAAATATCATTTTTACAGAGTCATCGGACAGGCTAAGCTCACCTACGAGGAAATGTCAACTCTCGCAGCAAAGATTGAGGCCTGTCTAAACTCTAGACCTCTTTGCCCTATCACCAATGAGGCGAGTGGAGACTTGGTGTTGACACCAGCGCACTTTCTGGTGGGATCGTCGCTATTAACGCATCCTGAACCGTACGACGAAACCAAGCAGACGGTTAACTTGAGCAACCGCTGGAGGCTACTCACAGGTCTACGCAACTCTTTCTGGTCCAGGTGGAGAAAAGAAGTCCTACACCATCATTTACAACTCAATAAATGGTTAAAGCCTCAATCAAATTTACAAAAGGGTGACGTAGTTTTGCTGAAGGACGAAGCAACTCCGCCAGCTACCTGGCCTCTCGGATTAATCGTTGACACGCATCCGGGTTCCCATGGGCTGGTAAGAGTTGTGTCCGTCAAGACTGCCACCTCCACATTTAAGAGACCCATTGTAAAGGTTATTAAGTTGCTCACTGAACCCGAGCTCGAACAGTGTTATAAGAATCAGTGTAAAAAGGACTCGAATCAATCCGATGTAATAGTGGAAGGCAGTTAGTGGTTTATTGACATTTATTTTATTGCAAATTTTATCTTTTGTTAATTCAATTTTATTGTTCTAAGTTTATTAATTATTATGTTACTAATTAAAGACATTATACTTATGTTCAGATTTCGGTTTAGATACCGCGAGTAAAAAAAAAAAAAAAAAAAAAAAAAAAAAAAAAAAAAAAAAAAAAAAAAAAAAAAAAAGGGATAGAATTAGTTTGTTTGTATAAGGATAAGCGATCCTTCTAGACTATAAGTGTAATACAATCTCAAGTTAAAGAACTGTAAGGATAGACTCTAATCGAAGTTAGGCTTTTCTATCTTTTGATTTGGATGCCGTTGCATCAAAGTGGGCGGTATGTTCACCTTAGAAGTAGCAGGTGCTAGTATTCTGACGAGGCAAGCGTTATCATATTCCTTTTATATGCTTTGAAGGAAACTTACACACTTAAATTCATTTATTTGTGTCTCAAAGCAACGGCTAATAAATGTGTAGCCCTTTAAGTGTCAGTTTCCCCACTGCCTACTTTTCCACCAGCTTAAGCCTACGAGCCGAGTGCTCTGCTCGAGCTCGGCCTACTCCTTGCTCGGCCGCGAACTAGTACGTAGCTCTCCGCAGCACCAATTCCACGACGCGTCGACGTCGACAAGTAGCACATCTCAAGGCCCTTTCGCCATTTTCTTCTCGCCTCGTCAAAGTCCACCTGCAACTTCTGTTTCTCCAACTGTCAGGTTTTACTTTTGTATAAGTTTCATTTAATTTAAATTCTTTCTTTTGTTTATTTTCGACAGTCATTATTCAGTTTTAGTAGTCAGATTCAAAGTTTATAATAATTATATCCTTTCAAAGCAATTCTTCAATAGTCTTATTCGCACATTACATATTGTTCACGTGGTTTTACTTTCCTCGTTTAAATATTAAACTTTGCATTACTGTTATTTTACCGTTTTATTTAATAAAATACTCAAGTCTGTTTAAGCACTATTATTACTCGTTTTGTTTTAATTAATTAACTCCAAGAAATTGTTTATCAAATACTATTGTTTATGTATGCACAACAATTTAATATTTGTTATATGACTATTTTGGCATTCTAAACATCATACAAATTTATATCCACGTAATAATATAAGTTTTATTTTTTTTTAAACTCTACGTAAACTCGAGGCTCGAAATTGAAAATAATTACAATTTTTTGAGCGAGTTAAGTAGAAATAAACAATAACCATAAATTTGATACTGAATAAAAAAAATTCCAAACAAAAGTAGCTGACGAGGTGAAAAGTCTCAATGGAATATCGAAATACATAACGTTCAAATCCTTATACATAGTACATATGGTATTTTTGTTTTACTTCACCCAACTCTTCATCAATGGTGATGGGACGCAGAGTGCGCAAAGATCAGCTTGTAACAAATAATTAATTTGTCAAAAGTATTGCGTCAATCATAAAAATTAACATACTTCAATATTTTATCTTAAAATTCAACGTGTTCATATTTTTTAAGAGATTGCTTTTCGATAAAAGAATGTAAAATAGAAAAAATGATTAACTTTTTAATTCCTCTAATTAATTTGAAACTGAAAAATTAATGCACGGAGTGCGCATGGTGGCGTAACCGCACTAGTATTAATATATAAATATATTAGTGGGGCTGACGCGCCGCTCGCCAACCCCTCACTAACAGATTCAGTAGACAAAGTAACAACATTTCTCGTGTAATTATCAATGCAGGCTGAGAATGAGTTCACAACAGCAGAATACGCGACTCACAAGGGAGTTGATAAAATAGATGATAACATAAATAATAATTTTCCAATAGAATTTTTAAATAATATCTGAAAAGGTCTTCCACCACACGAATTACAATAAAAAAGAAACGCTGTAGTAATGTTAATAAGAAATTTAAGTACATCAGACGGTCTCTGTAATGGCACAAGATTAAAAATGATAAAATTATTTAAGTATAATACAGAAGCAGAAATAATAACGGGAGAAAAAAAAGGAAGCAAAGTTTACATTCCTAGAATAACATTGAATACTGGAACCTCATAATCATTACCTTTTGTCTTCTATAGAAAACATTTTCCCTTTGTATTAGCATTTTCTATGTTTATAAAGAAATGACAAGGACAGAGTTTTGATTCCTTAGGATTGTATATTAAAAAACCTTTATTCTCTCACGGACAATTATACGTTGCTTTATCAAGATCTAAGAATCCAAAAAGAATTTTTATTCAAATTGCATCCGAGAATAAATCAAAAGTTAAAAATATTGTTTGGCTAAAAATTTTTTAGTTATTCAAAAATATGTAACTTTGAAGATCACATTTAAACAGACGTATATTAATTCATAAAAACCATGGAAAAAGAATATTTGAAAAATGTGGAAAGGGTTTTAAAAGAACAGATGGGTTAAAACGACTCATAAAATGTCAGAACATGAATTATTGTTTCAAAAGCTTAATTGTGTTTGTCTATTTAATTATACCTTCTCTTAAATTCTGTCTTTTTGTAAATAAAGTCCTCAGTCAATCAAGAAATTTTTATTTGGGTAAAGTACACATGGACCAGAAAGAGATTCCAAATGCAAAAGCTCAATCAAGTTAAACAAATAATGGTCCTTGAGAGACACATAGTGAGTAAGGGGAAGATAATAGACAGAGGGGGGCCTATGATCAGTGACTTAAAAAACCCTAAAATGAGGTATGACTTGGGTACTAAATTACATATATTTTCTAACTTTTCAGATGGTAAAATATTCTGTAAAGAAGTATTTTTTGGGGGAAGATGGAGTGGGAGCGAGGGGGATTTGAGGAGCAACGGGGGGAGGTTACTCAAATGTAGTTTGATCAAAAATGACGTAAAAACAAGCAAATAACTATATGAATCGAGAGGAAGCTGTGGGGAAGCGGGGGGGGGCTGAGACTCACTTTCATTAATAGAACTGTATACTATAGGGAGATATGTATAACTATATTCCCTCCCAAAAAATCTCACCCAAGTTCTCATGCCAAATTCTCATCTGAGATATCAGGTGAGATTTCTGAAAGCAAAAAAAATTAAAAAATTTTTTCTGCAAAGATTATAATTATTACAATCATAGAATAATTATCTAAAATACCAACAGTTGTAGGAAAAAAAAAAAGTTCGGCTAACATGGGATATGAACTCGAGCCCCCAGTTTATCAGGCAAGCATCTTACCGCTCACTGAAAATAAAAAGTGGCCAGAGTAGCTTGACTGTCCAGCTGTTCCAGCCTGTGCGACCCATGTAACGATATATAGGCTAGACTTGCTTGGGAGCCAAGCATAAACTGCTTGGGTGAGCCAGGCAAATGTGACCTGTCACTAACCAAGCAAATCTCGCTCCCTAAACCAAGTCATCTATCTGAAATAATGTAAGAGTACTCTCGGTCTTATCAGTTTTCCTCATGAGCATATGATTTTTTTATGCAAATACAATTTATTAAGGTTGGGTAAATATTGAAAATCAATGTGAGGTTACAAGTACTTATTATTTATTATATTTCTTATAAAATTTTTTACTAAAAAATTATTTAAAAATTTTATTACAAAATATACTTAGGTATAATTAATTGATTTCCATCGTTTTCCAAAAAAAAGCATGGGTGAATTTCGGATAAATCTGAAATATTTAACAAAATATATGACTTTGTTTGCTTTACAAGATATGCATAAAGATGTTGATCAAAAGCAGCAGTTTCAAATAATAACATTTCCAGATATATTAATTCATTGTTAATAAAAAATTTTTTTATTTTTCCAAACGTTAGCTCATCATCATTGCCAATTTTTACGACGAACACTTGATCTATGGAATAAAAAGTTCCCCTAAATTGTACGACGTCTGTCGAAATGATATTATCATTGGCGCAATGAGGAAAATAAATACTACGAGAATGAGGATCGATTTCTTCAAAAATTTCAACGACTATATTATTGGAACTTAAATCTCCGGTTAGTTTTAAGTAAGCTAATTTTAGTTGACTTCTAATTGCTATAGTTTTTGCGACATTTTTACGACAGTTTGTAGTTACCGCCGTAAGTTTTAGTTCCCTGTATTTTGACTCTTGCCGTATCGACGAAAAATAAATAGGTGGTCCATTTAACTCTATTGCTCGCATCTCGTGCGTTAAATTGTGCAGCTTTTTGGTTAAATGTCCACATAATTCCTGGTAACGAAACAAATAATCTTCAACTAAAATTTTTGATCTGACAATGTGCCCTCGTACATGCCGAGGAGAAATAAAAATATCAATGATCTGCCTGAGTAATACATACAATTCCCACTCTTCGTTCTCCTCATCGACCTTGCTTCCAAAATACCTTGCAAAATTAAGTGATTCAGCTCCAGACATTTTTAGTTTCCGTTTTACAGTGATACGGTCTTTTTTAATTTCTGGTATTTTATTAGACATATTTATTCCATTCTGAACAATTTTTATGCGCGTATTTAAATAATTTAAAGTGAAAAGTAAAAGTAAAAGTAAAAGGATCGTGTAATAAATCTAGTGTAATATTGTCACAGACATGATATCCAGCGACATCATTAAAAATGCAATACTCCTTGAGTCCTGTTAATTGATAATCATTTTTTTGTAAATTTTGTACATATGAATCACGAGTTCGTAAGAGACTGATTTTTTTCACTACATAATGTTCTTATTTCGCTTATATCTGCATAGCAAACGCGGCACGACTTACCAAAATTAAAATTTTCTGTGAACCCTAATATCTGATTTAATCCAAGGTTATCACCTAACACCAAAACTAATTGAAAAAAAACTGTTACTTTTTTACCGTTTACTGTTATCGATACACCATCTTTACGCAAACTATTTAATTCAGAAATAAATGGCTCAAAGATTTCTTTATTTCCGTATTCTTTACGGTGCTCCGATTTAAACAAAAGCGCGACTATAAGAAATTTTAGCTGAGACGATATGTGAGGTGGAAAAGCAGGTATCGATGCGTATACAGCGCCAAACTTTTGTTGACCTGCGTGGGATCCTAACGGGTTCCCTGATTCGAACTCATCTTCATAAATATGAAGTGGAACAAGAAGTTCGTTTTCAGCTAATTTTGTTATCGCATTTTTTTTCCCACAGCTCACCTTGAATAACGTTGCTGATAATTGTTTTTTCAAGACTTAAGCTTCTCATATGTTGTTGTAAAATATCAAACGAGCCTGGCACTTCTAACATCAACTTTAAACTCGATCTTAATGGTATACGCTGTATTTTTAACTGTTTTTTAATTTTTGTAACAGTGCCATCAACCACTGTGTCTATAAAATCACAGCCTATAATTTGTTCAACAGGTTCAATCATTTACCATTTTTCAACGTATAGAGAAAAACGAGCGCTTTCGTTATTAAACTTATTAAATATGTGATTGACGTCGTCCATTACGTTATTAAAATGAATGAAGACCTCGGAATTTTTGTCATAGCACCTACTTTTTGTTTGTTGTTCCAAGTACGATGAAAATGATTTTCTAACAAATTGAATTATTGTTTCAACAAATGTCTGGACAACATTTCGAGGTATCACCGGATTATTATAGAGACTAAGAGTTAATAAAAGCATTTCATGCTCAAGATTTATATTAAAATCGCACATTTTATTTGCTTTTTTTTAAGAAAAGTAATAATATCAGGTACTCACTGTAAAATACTGTATAACAAACTACTTTACACACATTCACTTACGAATTATTTCACGTGAGTACTATACTTATATAGTACGATTTATCAAAAAGTAACAAAAAAAAATGTTTTATCTACTGATAACTTTTTCAAAATAATAAATATTTTTTTTAAATCTAATTTTATGTCCAGATATTTCAGAATTGTGTAAAAAGCACAATGCAAAAGCTAGCTAGAATTCAAATCTGGCCTTTTCAAATCAATTATAAGATTTTTTACTACAGTATAATTTTTTTGAGGCTTGAAACCGTAGGGTGACCCATTTTAATCTATGGACCCGAATTTCTTCTAAACTACGAGGTCTACAAAAAAATAGTTCAGACGAAAGTTGGGCAGGACAGAGGGGGCCATTTGATGGTACCATTAGTTTTGACCTTGAAGTCAGTTTTGAAGGTCATTTCAAGGTCAAGATGGTTTTTTCAAATGGTAACCCCTATTTTTGAGTGCGGATTTGAAAAGAGCGGGAAATTTAACATCAAATTTGTCTGTGAAAATTGTTTTTGTGACCTTGAAAAGTTGAAAATGAAGGTCAAATTTCAAAAAAACCGATTCGACGTAATTTTTCAAAAATGACGTGGTTTTCTGGGTAACACTACAGTTCATAATGCTTGAGAAAGATCAATAAATTGTAAAAGTACAAATTACTTTAATTATCTTGACCTTGAGATAAATTTTGAAGGTTATTTCAAGGTCGTAAAGCATTTTTGTATTCATAAATCCTGCTTTTGACTGCAATCCTTGTTTTTTGAGATTAGGTCCTAAAGAATGTTATTACTCTTACATGTTCATGATAAACCGAAAATCGTAGCTTATCAATACAATTGTTTTTTACGGATAATGCAATTTTCCTTAGCATAAGCTTGAGGAACTTATTTCAGTTTACTTTGTGATTATCTTCCTAAAAATTTGTTTGGGCAATTTATCGGTACTATTTTTTCTCGACTACTTTGCTTTGGACTACTTTTGCTTTTATAAATGAAAACCATCGAGCTTTTATGTTAGACATTGATTTTTTTTTGTATAATTTTACTTCTTATGTAAATCTAAATTACTATTCACATTTCGTGTACCCGAAACAAATTTTTTAATATGGCTGATTATCCACCAACAGAAATTTTTGATATGATATTAGTTTTAGGGGAATGTCGCAACAATTACGCCGCTACATCAATACTTTGTGCTGTACGATTTCCAGATAGAAGACACCCTACTGATATGACAATAAGAACCCTAACAGAAAGAGCTCGCGAAGGGCATCTTGTTCGTCAACGCCGACATCATGATTATGAAGATAATGATGTGCGAACATTAACAATTCTTGCAGCTGTCCATTTAGATCCGCACATTAGAACTCGACAGATTGAAAGAGAAACGGGTATACCGCAAAGTACCGTTTCAAGAATCTTGCGATTTTTAAATTATCATGCTTACCATATTACTCTAACGCAAGCCTTACAACCTCGTCATGTTGTAGCTCGAATTAATTTCTGCCAATGGGCTTTGCGAGTCATTCAAAATGATCCCCATTTCTTTCGCTATGTTCTTTTCTCGGATGAAGCTAATTTTTACAGCGACGGGCAACTGAACAGACATAACTGTCACTATTGGTCGTACGAAAATCCTTACTGGTACAGAGCTGTAGACCACCAAAATCGGTGGAGCCTCATGGTCTGGTGCGGAATTGTACATGGGTATTTGATTGGACCCTACTTTTTTGATCAAAATGTTAACAGGTTTAGCTACTTAGCATTGGTACGGGAGCACTTACCTGGTCTGTTGGAAAATGTTGACTTGGCAACACGGCAAAGAATGTGGCTTCAACAAGATGGTGCTCCACCTCATTTTGCACTGATTGTACGGGAGTTTTTAAACAACCGTTATCAGGGCAGGTGGATAGGACGAGGAGGCCCAATTGAATGGCCTGCTTGTTCACCAGATCTCACGTCACCCGACTTTTTTTTGTGGGGGTACGTGAAAAATGTTGTTTTTGCACAACGGCCAACAACGCGAGAGGATATGATGGACCGGATCCGTACAGCTTGCGCAGCCATTCCTCGAGAAACATTGCTCAGGACTGTGGAAAGTTTTGAAAGACGTGTGCGCATGTGTCTTCAAGCCAACGGACAAAATTTCGAACAATTTATCCGTGGCTAAATGCAGATATTGTGAGTGGCAAGGGGACTCACGATAATCAAGCACCCCGACGTGAGTGGCAAGGGGACTCACGATAATCAAGCACCCCGACGTGAGAGGCAAGGGGACTCACGATAATCTGGCACCCCAAAGGAAACAGAACTTACTACGTCCACGTCGTTGTTTTCGGGTAACGCTAAAAGTAAGATAAAAGTACTTTTGTTTTGCTATTTCCGCATTAAAAAATGCCACCGCCTATTAATAAGAATCAGCAATTGAAAACTTGCTGATTGACTTCTTAAATTGACCTTAATGTGACCTTTTAAAGGTTAGGTTTATCATGAACATGTAAGAGTAATAACATTCTTTAGGACCTAATCTCAAAAAACAAGGATTGCAGTCAAAAGCAGGATTTATGAATACAAAAATGCTTTACGACCTTGAAATAACCTTCAAAATTTATCTCAAGGTCAAGATAATTAAAGTAATTTGTACTTTTACAATTTATTGATCTTTCTCAAGCATTATGAACTGTAGTGTTACCCAGAAAACCACGTCATTTTTGAAAAATTACGTCGAATCGGTTTTTTTGAAATTTGACCTTCATTTTCAACTTTTCAAGGTCACAAAAACAATTTTCACAGACAAATTTGATGTTAAATTTCCCGCTCTTTTCAAATCCGCACTCAAAAATAGGGGTTACCATTTGAAAAAACCATCTTGACCTTGAAATGACCTTCAAAACTGACTTCAAGGTCAAAACTAATGGTACCATCAAATGGCCCCCTCTGTCCTGCCCAACTTTCGTCTGAACTATTTTTTTGTAGACCTCGTAGTTTAGAAGAAATTCGGGTCCATAGATTAAATATATAAACATAAATAAACTCCCATATATGCCTACACTCAGCTGGCCAAGGGTAGTTTAGAGAGATCAAGCTTTTAAAACAAAATTGAACTGCATCGACTAAACTATTTAAGCATACCTCACACTCGTGTGAATTTATAACGACTACAACTTTGGGTATTTTTTGGGGGGGAACCACTCCATGTTGCATTACATTGTTACTCTGAATACCCTCGAACGCTTTGTTGTCAATCATCAATTCCTGGTCACTTTCTTCAACGTTACCATCGCTGCTTAAATTGCCAATGAAAGCTATATAGGGACAAACTTCGTAGTTTCGAAGTCTTTCTCTTTCTTGTTGCAATTCAACGAGCTTCTCTCTTGACTGAAAAAAATTATGGAAATTTAAAGTGATCAGTGATCCGTTGGGGGCGAAATGTAAGAAAATAAATAAATACAAGTAAAGTGTATTTAAATTTTCTGCGTTGATTTATTGATGCGCAACGTTTCGCTGACAATATGCGTCAGCCTCATCAGGCGCAGGTACGCGAGAATTCGTAAGTTTGGTTGACTTACTCGTCACCTGTCGTGCTGTCGACATACCGCTGGCCAAGCTTTAACAAATGTTGTGTTTGAATTGGGATAAATGCGATCGGAGTCGTAGGCTAACTAAAAATTGTATGATAAATAACAAGTAAAGATAAAAATTAAAAATTAAAAATAATTATTTCTCTGATTCTGCTGCACTCAGAAAATAGATATAGGAATTATTACTGTAAAAGCAACGGTTAAGTTGGGACTGAAAATTTTAACTATAATTTTTACCGTAGCTTTACAGTAATATTTTAGTTACAGGAAAATTCATCCTTATTTACAATCTTTTTTACCGTGAAACTACGGTAATTTTCCTTCTGATTAAAAAAAGATTATATCAGCATTTTTTTTTAATCAGGGGAAAAATTACCGTAGTTTCACGGTAAAAAGTATAGTAAATGAGGATAAATTTTCCTGTAAATAAAATATTACTGTAAAGCTACGGTAAAATTTACCACACATTACAGTAAAAATTAGAGCTAAAATTTTCAGTCCCAACTTTAGCGTTTTGTTTTTAGAGTAAAAATTTTTACACAGTAACAATTCCTGTAACTTTTTTCTGCGTGTGAAACTACACTCACCAATTGTATACAAAAGTTTGTACGTAGACAGTTGTATTGTAGAAAATACTTTTTTATGTCCTGACACTTGTCTCGTTTCTCAAAACTGTCTTTCCACTTTTGAATTACTTCATTTTCCGGAAAGCTATTACTCTGCAGCCACTGAATACTGTCGTTGATGACGTCGCATAAATCTAGATATATATAAAAAAATAAAAAAGAAATAACAAGATTTTACTCATCTGAGGGATATGTATCCATACCCTCTGAAATGCTTTCCGAGTTCGAAATGACTCCAGTGACTATAAGTTTTTTTCTCAGAGCGAGGTACTTCTGGTAAAAAATACCTCCAGCACCTACAGCTTTCTTTCCATCCTTTGATCCTTGATGCGGAAAGTAGAACAAATTTTGCAAATCTTCTATGCTACTTTCGTGTGATTGGAAAATCAAAGCAGATTGATTTGCCAGATCTATAAATCTGTCTTTATCAACTCTGTGAATATAAAATACTTGTCAAGATAATCCATTGAAAAAGTTATATTTATTAATCAGTGTTAAAACAAAACTTTTTGTAAAAATAATTTTTAAAATCTTTGCGTGTATATACAATGAGCTGTCTAATTATTCTAGCTGCTGCATGAATTTCTTTAATATTAAAAGTGAAAACAAATCAATCATATGTTTTCTTTTACTTGAATGCATCCAGATTTTACAATATAGTTAAATATAGTTTCTACCTTACCGACTATAACACTTAGAGACATATTTATTATTAATTATTTATACAGGTGTTTTGCGGTTAAAAGATAAAGAGACTCACCGAGCTTATCCTTTTAGTAATCAATTAATTCATTACTAGGTGTATTCTATTTAGAATTAAAAGAGAACAGCTATAATTCGTGATACTAGTGAGAAAGAAGCAGGCGAAGTGCCAATCATACGAAATTTAATTTTTCTCTTTCAATTCGTAATGGAATGCAACAAATAATGGCTTGGTTCATTCCTAATAGTATAAGGTAGGCGACTCTTCTCGTCTTTTTACAATAAGGCAGAAGTAAAAATAATTATTAATTAATATTTTAAAATTAACACGAATAATTATTTCGTTGTACCTATATTTTCCAGTCACTTCAAATTCATTTTCTACAACGAGATCGCTCAAGATACTAGTTTTTATTTTTGAAGTTTTTTGAAATATTCCAACAATGTATTTCCCCCTTGTTGTGTGTCTCAGTAATTCTTGAACGCTTAATTTCAGCGAAGCTGCTCACAGAGAATGAATATATATATATATATATATATATATATATATATATATAATGTTTCACTGTATTAAAAAATGAATGGAAAAATAAATAAGGAAGAACTGAATAAAGCATACGTAAAATTGAGATCGAACTACTGAGATCTTCATTCCTAACATCGTCAACGAATTCGATGTCATTGCTTTCGTCTACCATTGAGTTGGACAAATGAAAAATTTGAAGTGTTACATGTGAGTTGAAGGTATATTTTATTTGCAGCGTCAACTTTTTCATCATTCTTATCTTGTGATTGTTTCCATGCATTATAACCCATTTCAAATTTTCTCTTATATCCGCACTCTTTCAATTCAAACAAATTATTAATCATTTGTTCGTCTATAATATCAAAAATATGCTCATCGATACCAGCCTCTGTAAATAAAAATCATACATCCCATACATTCAAATACTGTAACTTTTCATGCTCATGTAAGATTTTTTTTCTACACTACTTACTATTTATCATAACTAAATACAATAGCTTATTTATTTCAAACATGTGAAACTGCACTCTTTGTTTACAATCGTACATTTACTATAGCTTACGTACAAGTGAATTTATAACCTTACCTTCAAATCTGGCGATAAATTTGTCTAAATTCCACTGACGTAACAAGGATTGGACAAACTCATCAATTGCAGTAAGTAAGCGGCCGACTCTCCACTTGTCCGATCAGTTTATGTATGATAATAGCGTACTATTAATACATATAATTAAACACTTTTAATTAAATCGCACACGCACATCACGCTGCCTGCAGGAGACCAAACAGACAATCTTGACTTGGCTTAGGGAGCAAGATTTGCTTGGTTAGTGACAGGTCACATTTGCCTGGCTCACCCAAGCAGTTTCTGCTTGGCTCCCAAGCAAGTCTAGCCTATATATCGTTACTTGGGTCACACAGGCTGGAACAGCCGGACAGTCAAGCTACTCTGGCCGTTTTTTATTTTCAGTGCTTGGCCAGAGTACATAAGATACTAGTCCGACAATTTACGTCTATATAAAGTGTACGGACTGTGTGTTATTGTTTTTCTTATTCACAACTGAATTATACAATTATTAATAGATATAATTTTTCCTAATCTTAATTCTGATAGTTAATAACCTAGATATTATTCAGGAACATTAACTTCATCACAAATAATATTTTTTCTCTTAAAGTTACTCTGAAGTAGGCTTTATATCCAAGTAAGGCATAAGTTTTTAATAATAATTATAAATGTTTATTTGAATGTATTAATAAAGAAAAACTACAATATAAAACAGGGGGTCTTGATGTATTGTAAATAAATTATTTTTAAAAAATCCAAATTGCTTGCGTGTATATTATCTGATTTTGAAAAAACACTTATAAAAGTTGGAAATCCTTAAAGCTATTCATGTTATTCCAACTTTTCAATGCTTACTATACTCCGTAAATACTTGCAGATGAAGTCATCACTGGAAATTTGTTGATACAATTCATGATTAGTGAGTTGAATGTAATTGTTTTCCTAAAACGCAAAAAACGAGTGAAAACCTACAGTTTCATATAAACAATTGCACCTAAATTATAACACATGTATTTTATCAAAAAATTAACAGTAATTACTCTGTCTGAAATTCTTCAAGGAGTATAATAAGTTTGAAAAGTTGGAATAACATGAATAGCTTTAAGGATTTCCCACTTTTATGAGTGTTTTTTTAAATAAAATAATAAACACGCAAACAATTTGGATTTATTTAAAATAATTTATTTACAACACATCAAGTCCCCCTATTTTTTATTGTAATTTTTCTTTATTAATACATTTAAATAAACATATAGAATAATTATTAAAAACTTATGCCTTCCTTGTATATAAAGCCCTCTCAAGAGTAACTTTGAGAGAGAAAATATTGTTTGTGAAGAAAATAATATTCCTGAACATTATCTAGTTGGTTAACTATCAGAACTAAGATTGGGAAAAATTATATCTATTAATAATTGTATAATTCAGTTGTGAATAAGAAAAATAATAACACATGGTACTCACACTTTATACAGATGTAAATTGTTGGACTGATACCTCATCCTCTCTGGCCAAGTGGTAAGATGCTTGCCTAATAAACTGGGGCTCGAGTTCGTGTCCCATAGAAGCCGAATTTTTCTTTTTTTTTTTTTTCCTATAACTGTTGATATTTTGTATTGTATTTATTTATTGTCCATGTATTGATTTACATCTTTTTACATACCTCTTCCCCTCACACGACATTACGTGCGCTTACAATTTTCGCTCTCAAACTTAGTATTATTTTATCTTCCTCATGTACATGAATTTCCCTTCTTTACAAACATCTTAACCTCTAGCTTCCCCAAATCCTCATTATTCGTTAAAATTATTCCTAACCCCTAACGCGTCCTCTCCTTTATTCAAAATAATTATTCAAAATAATTACCCCCCCCCCTTTTATCTTCAGCGCTTGATCTGGCCACTTTCTCGAATTCTTCAACATACTTGCAAATTACCTCAACCGGATTCCTTTCCAATAGTCTGACCAATCTTTGTCTAATTGCCTCCTCCGAACCTTTTAATCCTACTTCCTCTGCTGTTCCAGGCCACTCCACATTAATTTTTTTCCTCGCTATCTGACAATAAAAGATATGCTGAATATTTTTCTCCCTTCTCTTGCATATTATGCATGTGCTGTCTAAAAATCTCTTCTTGCCTGCTTTACCTACACTCCTGCATCTGAGCCTCGTTCATTGTTCTTTAACGTTACCCCTCTACACCTTCTTTTCCCAATAATCTTCCGTTCCTAATGTTTGTTTAATATGTTTATAATAATCACAGTACTCCAACCTCTTAATCCTTCTCCAATCCAACTGCACTTCCTGGTCTTCTTTTACTTTTAGCCAATTTATCATTCTCTTTATCAAATCCCACCTCTCCAGTGTATCAAACATCCCAATTAGCCCCACTCCATCACCTACTTCCTTAAAAGTTTCCGCTACCATTCTTCCCCAACTTAAAGCATTCCCGTTCCTAAGTCCCCTTATCTCCTCCTTCAAGCAAATTTTTGGCCATCTATTGTCTTTCATCTCCGCTATGCTTATCAAATAATCCCCTGCCCTCCTCTTTGTTTCAATTTCCAGACTTTTTCTAATTGCATCCCTTCTCCAGACATACGCCGGAGTATTTTCATTTAGCCCCAATGCCATCTTTACAAACTTTTCCTGCATTTTCTCAATCTGCTCCCACCTTTTCCACCCCCATCTTTCAACTCCGTATAAACAAATGGCCTTCACAATTGTATCTAATAGATAAAGTCTTCCCTTTAAACTACCTCATTTTTCTCTGTTCCATACCCCCCACACCGCGTTTATCGCTTTCTTAACCTTATTCGTGATTTTGTTGACGTGCGTACTTAATGCATTCCTTGTCGAAAACCAGAACCCAAGATATTTATACTCGTTGACTACTTGAATTATCTCATCTCTAAATGTGAATTTTTTGCTTTTTTTTCCTACCCCCTTTTCTAAATATCATTATTTTTGTTTTATACGTATTTACTTTCATCCTATTTTTTTCCTCATATTTTTGTGAATCGTTGAGCATACATTGTAAACCCTCCCTACTGCTGGCCACCACAACCAGATCATCCGCGAATTTCAAGCTAAAGATTTTTTTACCTCCAAGAACTATCACTCCCTCATTTTTTGCCCTCTATTTTTCCTCCATATCATAAATATATATATACTAAACAGAAAGCGACTCAGAGGACACCCTTGCCTAACCCCTTGCTTTGTCTCAAATTTTTCAGTTATACCCTCCCTTGTAATAATTTCATTTATCGTCCTGCTATGTATGTTTTTTACCATTTCTAAAGACTTTCCCTTAATTCCTAATTTCCTCATTTTTTCGATTAATATTCCCCTACCTATAGTATCAAACGCCGTTTTGAAGTCAACGAAACACACAAAAATCTTCCCCTTATCCTCCTTCAAACTATTACTGATAATGCTATTCAACACGAGTATATGATCCCTCGTGCTTCTCACTTCCCTAAAACCTGCTCAACTCTCATCAATGGTATCCCTTAATTCTAGACTCCCCCTCAATGTGTTTGCCAATATATTAGTTAACAATTTATATCCCATATCTAATAATGATACCCCTCTATAGTTTTTAACATCATTTTCGTCCCCCGCTTTGTAAATCCGAAAAATTCTCGCTATCTCCTATCCCTTGATCATTCTTGCTTCTTTAAGTACTCTATTTAACACCCCCGTTAATTTCTTCAGCCAGTTTTCCGGAAGTTCCTTCAAAAATTTCGCCGTAATCCCATCCTCCCCCACCGCTTTTTTGTTTTTCATTTTTCCCAACGCCTTCCTCACCTCCTGTTCGCATATCTCTGAATTCAGTTCCTCCCATTCCTCATGAGAGTACCCCACTCTTTTACACCCCATCCCTTTATTTTTCCTCCTTGGTCTGAACTGAGCTATTGCTTACCAGAATTCTATCATTTTCCTGCTTTTGTCCACTAATTTCCATTTTCTCAGTTTTTCCTCTTCCATCTTTCAATTTCTTAACTCCCTCACCACCCCTCTCTCCCTTTTTAGTTCCGCCTTGTCCCCTTCATCTTTGGTTGCCAGCCACTTCTTTAAAGCCCCCCTAACCTTTTTTTTCTGAGCCTTTACCTCCTCATCCCATTCTACTGACCATTCACAGTTTTCTCTTCTGCCCTTCTTTACCATGCCTACTATCTCTCCCACCTCCCAAATTGCACCAACCAATGCCTCCCACTCTTCTTGTATACTTTCGCCCTCAACTTCTAAGTCCTTTCCCCTATTTGTCATTTCTTTTCTATATTGATCTTTTTTCTTACGATCCCATTTTAATCTTTTTGTTTCTTCCCCTTTCTCTTTCATCTCCACTTTTTCCCTCCCTCCTCCCCCATGAAGTTTGACCTCTATTGGTAGGTGATCCCATTCCATTTTTATACCTATTTTCAGCTCTTTTATCAAACTACCTTGTTCACTTTCAAGCTCCAATACCAGATCAAGCACTGAACTTCCTCCATCTCCCACAAACGTTACCTCTCCTCCCCAATCACCTTCAGTTGCACCGTTTCTTATAGTCAATCCCGTCTCCTCACACATATTTAATAACTTTTTCCCTTCCCTATTTGTCACTCTGTCACATGACTTTCTACTTTCCTCTTTTTCTCCCTCACTATTAATTTGCCATTCCCCTATACGCGCATTTATATCCCCTGCTATTATCACTTGCTCACCCCTTCCAATTCCCTCCTCCACTATCCCTGTCAGTTTGATAATCATTACATCAATACTAACATTATTATACACACTTATTATACACAGTTTTCTATCGTTTCTTAAATCTACACCTGAAATCACCACTCCATAATCCCATTTCCCAACTACCGCTTTTTTAATAGACTTCTTGATTCCCACTAATACACCTTCTTTTGCTCTTTCTTTTTTATTTTCTCTTATAGCTGCACACGCTGTCCACTCATAACTTTTGTCTAATCTCCCTAACCAACCTCATTCATTATCTTTTTCTAACCATATTCCCTGTAACGCTGTAATATCAAAATTATACAAGTATTTTTCAATTGTAATAATTTTCTTCATATCCACTATATTCCAGGATAACATTCTAAGGTCCCTTTTTTCTTTGCCCTTCCCTCTATTGACGAAATGTCTGTATTTTTCCTCCCCCACTCTCTATTAGACCCCCCTTTTCTTCAACCCAATTGTACCATATTCTTTGAATTTTTATTTTCAAATAACCCACCTGAATTTCCCTTACCCTTTCACCCTCATACCTAGCCACCTCCTCGATCCATCCCTGTACCTCTTTCTCTCTCTCCGTGTAATCATCATCTGTCCATACGTCAATACCCTTCAGTCTTTTCTTATTTTCCATAATCTGCATTTTATTTCTCAAAGATCCCAAACTAACTACTAACGCAAATCCTATCACCTTGATTTTTTTTAATTTCCGCTACAACATTCATATAACTCTGTAATACACTTATTATTTCGCTCCCTATGCCATTTTTCACTGTTCTTAATCCCCTTATCATTATATTATTTTTCTTCCTCTGTCTCTCTAATAACTCATACTTTAGCTCGCTATGCGACAACGCGTCTGGACTACTAGGCCAATGGTCTCTTTTCGTTAATTCCTCTCTTTCACCTACCCACTTTCCCTCACCGGCCTCCTGCGGACTTGATTGCACTGTATTTTGCCCATTTCTCTCCTTGTCTACCCCCCTCCTCCTCTGCATCTCATCACTGATTATATGATTAGCTATCGGCCTTTTTAATTGATTTAGCTCACTTTTCAAACTGTCCGTCGCACATCTCTCCCTGTCCCTTTGTTTTTTTAACTCTACAACTTCACACATCAACCTCTCACGCACTACAGTTTCACGCTTTAATTCTGCCCTCACACTGCTTACCTCTGCGATCACACTGTTTTTCTCCCCAATTACTAAAGCTAAACTTTTTTCCAAATTCGCAACACGCACTATTAACTTATCTACTGCACCCTCTACGCTGTTATACCTTCGCTTATCATTGTCGCTCCGCTGCTTTTCCGACGTGTCCCTTTGATGCTGTATTTTCTCCTGCGCCTTCTGCTGCGAACCAGATGCCGTCTCCTCTGCTGCCATCTACTGCTCTACCTCTGTAACGGCTCCTACCATTTTCAGCCTTATCGACGATTGACCTCCTTTTTCCTCACCACTTCTCTGTACCATCTGTTCCCTTCTGTCAGTAATCAAGCTCTATGCTTCTTCCGTCAGCAGCGTTCTCTCTTGTTTTTCTTCACTTTCTTTGACCTCTGATGCCTTTTCTTTCACCCTATCTTCTTTACATCCCTGTTCCAGACTTCCCGTCGTTGACTTTTTAACTATCTCACCTTCTTTTTTCTCGTTCCCCAGCTGCTGACTCCCTTTCTCCTGTGCGCCGTCGTCCCCATCTTTCCTCACAGGTGAGTGCTGTACCTTATTCCTTCCACTCGCCGCAATATCAAATCTAGTACTTCCGCACTTCAAAAAGTTTTCCATGATGCTCCTTTCCTCAAGTTCTTTCTTTTCCGCTGCGTCTTTTCTCGGCCAACCCTGACCTCTCTTCTTTTTCTCCACTGGCGTTATCAACTTTCCTTCCTCCCCAGCTCCTCTCTCTACCGGCTAGTCCGCCATTTTTTCTTGCTATCTGAGTCGCTGGCTCTACCGAACTTATTTCCTTTCTTTTCTTGGCTTGCGCGCGTATTTACTTAGGATAACACCTGTGTTAATAGATCACCTCCCGCACTATCTTTTTATCACTTCCTTTTCACTTTTCTTCCACTTTGAACCGCTGAATCAACTCTTTTATGCGGAGCTGCCTCCGCACACGTGTTACCCCTACGACCGCGCAACCCAACCTCTATATCTATTGCTATTTTAGGTAATCACTCTATTGATGTATGAATTATAATTGTTGCACAAAATTTTTTTATTTATTTTTCTTTCCGAAATCTCATTTGAGATCTCAGATGAGAATTTGGCATGAGATCTCAGGTGAGAAATTACATGAGGTATCAGATGAGATCTCAGGTGAGATTTGTCAGGAGGGGACTTTTCAGACCGTGGTCTGGTACTTTCAGGCCTCACCAAGTAACGAACCCACCCTAATATCGCCATCTGCTGGTCGAACAATGTCATCAACAAGTTCGTGCTCTACGCCCAAGGGCCCAAGGCAGTGTTGGCGAAGAGGATCTTCGCATAGCCCCACCACTATCGGAACTTTCCGTTAGAAAAGTTTCTAAGTCAATCAGAGCAGAGCTACTGCAGAAGTGTAGTAGAAGATTTATTTCTCCGGAGATTCCCATGTACTACGGCGTCTTCGGACATTTAATAACAGGGCTCCTAAATCTGTTAAATTAATAACTCAAGCGCCTATCACCCAATGACCCAGGTCGCTTACTGGCCACTCTAATAAATAATAACGCAAGTGACTATCACCTGATGACCCAGGGTCTGAGGCGCTTACTAGTCACTCAAATAAGTAATTAAATGTTAAATAATAGCGCAAGTGCCTATCACCCGACGATCCGGGGTGCTAACTGGCCACCCTAATAAGTAATAAAATGTTAAATAATAAAGCAAGCGCCTTCACTCAATAACCCAGGGCGCTTATTGGCCACTCCAATGAATAATAACGCAAGCGACTATTACCCGATGACCCGTAGCACTTACTGGCCACTCTAATAAATAGTAACGCAAGTGACTATCATCCCATGACCCAGGGTGCTTACTGGCTACTCTAATGAGTAATTAAATCTTAAATAATAATGCAAGTGAATTTAATCCCATGACCCGTAGCGCTTACTGGCCCTTCAAATAAATAATAACGTAAGCGACTATCACCTGATAACCCGGGGTGCTTATTGGCCACTTCATTACATAATAAAATATTAAGCTATGACGCAAACAACTATCACCGGATGACTCTGGGCGCTTACTTGCCTACTGGTTAACAAAATTATATTTAAACCAAGAAAAAATATTTTATGATGGTAAGAATGGTTAGTGGAGTGCCGTCAGACTGGCTCTATGATAATGACTACTCTGCGTCCAAAGCGGGTATTCACCTTCTTAAGCTCGGTCACCATGTATTTCCGCTCCTTCTCTATCTGTGATAACCTCATAGTGGGGAGGTAGCTATTGTTGGCGATACGGACATACGGTTCAATGCAGCAAGATCCATTTTACTGAAACAGAAAAAAGAAATATTAGTATACAGCATATAAGGCTGAAAAATAGTAATTTACCTCAAAGAATTCTTGCTTTCTTGCTTGGAGGTGTATACTTCCAGGGAGTGAGTAAGCTCCCTAGCTTGTCAAGCGACAGAATAAGCTCTGCTGGAGGATGCAGATCTTCTCCCTCCTCCTCTATTTCTTCTCCCTCCACTTTCTCATCATCTAGATGAACGAGCATATCCAGTAGCTGAAGATCTTCGTCGTCCAGAGTGATGTAGCCCCATGATAGCGTATTTGTGCTGTCCGGGACTAACTGACGTTTGTCATCTTGTGGACTGAGAGCTATTTTTCGCTCTTGCTCTATATGGACGATGTGTAGCCTGGAGCGGATATCATTTTGCTGACACATGACTATGAACTTATTGAAGAGACAGTTCCAGTAGTCTTCGAAGCCGATTTTGGTCTTCACTACAGCTGTTTTGACACCCTTCGCTTTCTTAATCAGCTTCTCATTTTGCACGCAAATGTAATACATCTTACAACGCAGCCCATTGAATTTTGTCATAATATTGCCTCAACACTCATCGTTCATCAACCCTATCACTTTTTGTTCACGAGAGGCAGATCAAATTGATTATTCGATGGATAGTCTGATGTGTCAAATTAATCTATGTCTTGCTTCATAACTTCATAAATATTTTGACCAGAAATTTCATACATCAAGCTGTCGATGTCGGTGTACAGCAACTTGCATCCATTGAAACGTTTTTTTATGTATGAATAATGAAAATCACATATAAGGATCTTCGATATGTCGAGTACACTTAGACCAACATATATTATTTTTCTCATGCTGATTTCTGTACGTGCAAGCTGTATAGCCACAAGATTTTCGCAAAAATGGAACGACTGTGGAAGTTTGGTCTGGCTATAAGTGTTTCTGTGCTGTATCGTCCTTCCCACTTATTTACGAGTTTAACATCTACTCGCTTTCGCTCATTCTCCATGGTCTTACCATACACAGCGTTGATCATGAGTTTGAAGAAGAGTTTTTAAACTCATTTTTACTCTGCTTCCTCTTCTCCGTGTTGAGATCAACGTATGGTTTGAGACATGGACTTTCTCTAAAACGCAAGACTCTATGAACTTTCTTGATCACTAGTCCATGTGCTAGAGCCTGCTTCAATGCCTTGTAATGTTTGACATATCGCTCTTTATCATGCAAATTCGTCATGAGCTTTTGCTGCTTGGAGCAAGGTGGACTCATATGCTGTGGACAGAGAGGTAAATCCTTGTGTTCATCATGGATAGCTACTGGATATTTCAGATCTACTTTCAGTATATGACCATATCCATCATCTGGTATATCGAGGAAGTTTGACTCTGTGTCAACCTAGTGGAAGTCTCCTTTTGGTAGTGGCTGAGTCACAGCACTGGCTCACACCTCTTCTAATGCCTTTTTCCACAAACAAAAGCATATCTATATCTGTGAGCAGCTATAATTTGACTTGAGTGAGCTTCAGCATGGCATCCCACGTTAGACCGGGTGTGGTGTAATAATGTGCAGGATCTAACTCGTATGCTGCCAAGCATGTGGAGCGAAAGTTCTTAAAGATATCTGCCAACAGCAAAACGTCAAACTTTAAGTACAGATCAGAGTACTTTCCGGGCGTTTGAGTCTAGAATGTTCTCCAAACATTCTGCGCATGCTCATAGTCTATATCAAGAATTTCACTATCGTTTCACTTGTTGTGAAATTCTGCTTTAGATGGCAGCACTCTTTGTCTTAGCTTCTCCAGAAAACTAACATAATCGTAAGGGAATATACCCTTTTTAAGCAAAAGTTTCGTCTGCTCCTCACTATATATACGTTGTAACTCACTGCTAGTGATGTCACACTTATACAGGTATGATGCCAATTTTTCCAAGGAAGAGGGTATGAATCGAAACGAATCGATGTCCATTTGCTTCGTGTAAAGCGGAAAGCACTGCCCACATAAAACACTTCTGATCATTTTTCTTCACGTTTACACAAGCCTTTTTTACTAATATATCTTTTGGTGGTTAAAAATATGATCTTGCCATAATTCGATTGAGTTTATTAATGTTAACTGTCAAACTGATGATCTGCTGCAGGGTCCATCCAGAATCTCTATCTTCAAACTATTCCATATGGTGCATAACCGGCTGTTTCATGTTTAAATTAAACCAATCGTTATCCATATCTGTTGATCTCAAGAATTCAGCATTTTTAGTGTTAGAATGCTTCTGATTGTTCAGTTTTGTACCTGAATATTTGCCGACAAACCTTTTCTAAATTCAAATTGCGTCACGTTCGTTATTCTTATATTAAAAATGAAGTAATTTTCCGATCATACGCCTTTATCATCGCGTACATTTGCAATGCCCAAGAGACCGTTTTACCTTTACTCTTGTACCTTTATTTATCAATGTACTAGAATTTCTACTTTAACTTTTGTCTCTATAAATATTGCTCTGCGAGCATAGTATGTTAGTTAGCGCGCCGCGGCGGCAGAGAAAGCTTCTCTCCGCTTGCCTTCACTTGAGCACATTTTCATAATTTAAGCACTGTAAATATATTGTATATATTTTTATTGCACATTTGCCTTACATTTATTTTCCGCCGTAAACCACTTCCACCTCTACACGACTGAACTGGATTGGGAGCAGCATAAAACCCCTTCCCTCGCGAACATTTTTGGTAGCAGAGCGTGGTTCCAGGGACCGACGGTCAGTGCAGGAGTGGATATGTGCTAGTGCTCAGTGAAGCCTTGAATTTTGCCTTGACCATTTGATGCCATGTAGGTAAACGCGCTCTCGCGAAGCTGCAGTAGTGAGTCATTCAAGGAATCAGAGTGTGTGCATGCTTTCCGTGCTTGAATTTGCCAAGGCGGGCGGTCGTAAGCTGCCAACACTCAGCCCTATTATAAAGCGCTTCATCACGACATCGACTGCGTCATGGCAGACGTCAAGGAACTCAAAATTTTACTTAAGCGTCAACAGGAGTTGTACAAAAGCATTAGCAATGCTTACGAAAACCTCAAGAAGCGCGGCAAGGATAAGTTCACTCGTGCAATCATCGAGAGCCGTATACAGCAACTACGAATAAACTGGGATGACTTCAAGGACACTCATCTCAGGATTCTCAACATTGCTCCAGACGATACTAAGGACATCGGCTATTTCAATGAAGACAGCTACGAAATCGCCGAAGAAGCTTACCTCGATTCGGCAGCTAATTTGGCTGAACAGCTCGGAAAACTTTCCTGCATCGCCCGCATCAGACCCAGCTCCTGTTCCACCAGCTAACTCTCGCAACCTGCCGTCCATTGTTGTGCCCACATTTTCCGGACATTTCAACGACTGGCTCGAGTTTAAGGATCTCTTCTCTGCGATCATAGTCAACGATTCTCGACTTTCCAACGTCGAGAAGCTTCAGCACCTCAAGACGCATGTGCAAGGCGAGGCGGCTGAATTGTTGAGGACGATCCAGGTAATCGACGCCAACTTCGAGGCTGCATGGAAAAGGTTGGAGGATCATTATGCAAACAAGCGGCGCTTGGTTGCCGCGCTAACTCGCGATTTGCTAGCCGCGCCGGCTGTAAGCAACGAATCGCCGCTCGAACTCAAGGCATTGCTCAGTGGCACTGTAAATGCCTTGGCTGCACTTAAACAGCTTAAGCGTCCGACGGACCAGTGGGATGACTTGGTGGTCGCTGTTACAGCTCGGAAACTCGACGCTCGAACTTTCCGAGAATGGGAGTCATCGCTCAGCAGTACCCACGAGCCTCCTGCACTTGAAACGCTCGTGCGTTTCATTGAACAACGCATCTCGATGCTCGAGATCGTCGCGTCTTCTACAGAGAAGGCAACACGGAAGAAGGACAAGACGGCGTCTTCTACTTCGCACGCATATGCCGCCTTTACGGAGAAATGCCGCTTTTGCCAAGGTGAGCATTTCATACTACGCTGTGCCGATTTCAAAGCAAAATCGCCACATGAACGCAAACAGTTTGTTAAGGCCAAGAACATGTGCTATAATTGCCTTGGTGCTCACAAACTCGCAAGCTGCAAATCAAGCAAACGATGCCTAACTTGCAACGGGCATCACCATACACTGCTGCACGAGAATCCTGCCACTACAGTGCATCTTGCATCTTCTGCATGGCCTGCTACACTCACGAAATGGAGTCGCGTATCCTGTCATTGGATGGCATCGACAGACTCTTCAAACACTACGCTGTTGCCTACTGCGCTCGTCCGAATTCAAGGCCCGGACGGACGCACACTCATCGCTCGTGCCATGCTCGACAACTGCTCTCAGCGATCCTTTGTTGCAAAGAGCCTGCTAAGTAAACTTCGCCAGGAATATGAAGAGGCCAGCATGGAGGTCATTGGCATCGGTGGCATCAAGACTCCGCGAGTTCATGGAAAAACTTACCTTACTCTCGCCTCCATGGTTAGCGACGGGAAGCTCACGTGCGAAGCTCTAGTGCTCTCGCTCATATCCAGCTACAGATCAGGAAACTTCAAGCTTCCAGGCGACTGGAAGTATCTACAGGGTTTGGAGCTTGCAGACGACTTTCGAGCCGATCTGACGGAAATTGAGTTGCTGCTAGGAGCTGATGTGCTTCCACGAGTTCTTCAAGAGGGCTTACGCATCGGACTACCTGGGACACCCATGGCCCAGCGCACCATATTCGGCTGGACGCTTTCCGGTCCATTACATTATTGACATTTTCAAAATACAGACTCTAAGTTTGTTTTACATAAGTGCAGTGCTAATTGTTAATACTCCGTTTACCCCGAACCGTAGTATGGCGGGCGGTATGTTCAGTTTTGTACCTGAATATTTGCCGACAAACCTTTTCTAAATTCAAATTGCGTCACGTTCGTTATTCTTACATTAAAAATGAAGTAATTTTCCGATCATACGCCTTTATCATCGCGTACATTTGCAATGCCCAAGAGACCGTTTTACCTTTACTCTTGTACCTTTATTTATCAATGTACTAGAATTTCTACTTTAACTTTTGTCTCTATAAATATTGCTCTGCGAGCATAGTATGTTAGTTAGCGCGCCGCGGCGGCAGAGAAAGCTTCTCTCCGCTTGCCTTCACTTGAGCACATTTTCATAATTTAAGCACTGTAAATATATTGTATATATTTTTATTGCACATTTGCCTTACATTTATTTTCCGCCGTAAACCACTTCCACCTCTACACGACTGAACTGGATTGGGAGCAGCATAAAACCCCTTCCCTCGTGAACACTGATCAATGACTTCCACATCATTCTTTTGTATCATGTACTCTGTGGCAAGCTCGAAATTAATTTTTAGAGTATTGTGTTTTCTAAAGCACTTGTAACTTTCGACACAATCAGAACTTTTGCATCATCCAAGAAGGATGAAATATTTATGTGTCTACGATTGATTATCACACCTGTGGCTATACGATTCTTGAACACTAATGGTAAATCTATCCACTGCACACTGGGACTATCTACATTGTTCAATGCACTAGGATCATCTACACTGTCACTGTTTTGCACACTGTTTGGTGCACTAAGATCATCTGCACTATTTTTGACATTATCACTATTTTGTTCACTGCACTGCTGCTGCTCTGGAAGGAGCCGCTGTAATTCTCCTCCAGTCTTCCTCAGTAAATTGGTCAACTTGTCTTGAATACAGAGCAAAGTAGCCCAGATGGATTGGCAAGATTGCACCTCCCTTCTGGATAATGATGTCAAAATAGTAGTTTTCCTACGAGTTTGAAAAGTCTCTGTTTGCGAACCGAGAGGTTTGCGGCCCGAGCCGAAGACGAGGGACGTAACGAGGTTCGTAAAGGAGACTTTTTGAACGAGTTCCGGAAAACTGCTTTTTCGCCCGAGGAAGTACCAGCCTCCCAAAACCACCCGAGGGCGGAAAAATAATTTTCCAATGCTTCAAGCGCTTGATTGGTCAACTCCAACAATCTTTGTAGATCGTCATCATCTGCATCAGCAATCTGTCTCAAGGCTTTTTGCAGCAAATTAGCGGTGTACTTGAAGAATTGTACATACATTACGCTCTTCGATGTTGGCTCTTCAAGTTCTGAACACTGAATACTTCTAATGTCTTCGTGATGCTCATTATATTTAATTTTTCTCTGAATTTATAATTTAGTTATAGAAGTGAGATGGCTACTAAATATATAATATTAATAAGAGCATGTATATCTTAATTTATAAAAAAAAAATTTTTAAAAGGTGTTGAGGGGCTTCAAACCTCGCCCCTCATCCTGTGCAGTAGTGTTGGAGGACGTCGCTTTCTAAGATTCTCCCTCACCTCTACTTCAACTTCCTCTTTTACATTAACCTTCTCCTCATCCTGCTCCTCCTCCTCCTCATAAAAAAGACAACGTCTACTTTATTTAAAGAAGAAGAAGACAGAGTGGGGATAGAATGAATAGGAGGCAAAAATATTGGTGGTGATATTGGTGGTGGTTGAGACAGTCCCCTTAGAAAGGGGGAGCCAAGGAACTCCTCCCCCCCAAAAGAAAGTCTCCCTCTCCCAGTCCTCCTCAATGTGGCGGAGAAGTTGACTTCCCTCGGAGATGATTTCCACATCATCAGAAAAATTGTGTTTACCCTCCATTACTCTAAAATCCATAATTTTTTCATTAAAATTAAATAATTTATATTTCGAAATAAAAGGGTAGAGTATTTGCTCCGAGCCGATGCAGAGGTTGCGCCCCCTCTAGCCAAAATCAGGCAAAATTTCTTGCATGTAAACAAACGGTTTAGAACATATATACATACGTACAACTGCTTGTGATTGGCACTTGGCAAGCTAGAGAGAGAACGACGATCCTCTCCTGCTGTCTTATTCAGCCAATCACAAGCAGCTATACGCATGTATATATGTTCTAAACCGTTTGTTTACATGCAAGAAATTTTTCCTGATTTTGGCTAGAAGGGGCGCAACCTCTGTATCGGCTCGGAGCGAATACATACATAATTCTCAACAGCAGTCGTAAAGAGTTAAAACTCACGAGAAAGACTTACGCTTGACAAAGCAAAGTGAATAATGATGCTCCTAGCCGATTCCATGGACCTTTAATACACATCGAGAGGTGGTAAGAGACAACCAGAGAGAGTGGGAGACTACCAGAAGATGGAGTAGGCTATTGGTGGGGAGAGGTGTAAGTGAGGAGTGGAAAGGATATAAAGAGCTTGAAAGAAAGTGAAGAGCTCAGTCGACAGGAAGTCGGCTGAGTGGTTGGACCTACCAGTCCAAGTCTTGAGTCATGTGCGTCGCGCGCAAGACAACGACTAAACACTCCATTTTTTTTACCATTACCCTATGTGCGTGGTAGGGATAGTTATTGGGGGGGGGGGCGTTAGAAAAGTGGGGAAGGAGTGAATATAACGAGCATTCTAAAGCTGGCGAGCTCAGTTGATAACTAGTGAGCAGATGAGACCTACATGATCATGGACTATATCGTTGACATTCAGGGCTTTAGAAGGTCCAAAAATAATTTTATTCCAAAAGAGCTGTTTATTTTACCACTTAAGGCTGATGCTCAGCCAGAAATTTTTCACTTCAGCCCACCATGTAAATAGTTAAAGCTTTTACATGAAGAACGCACTATTTATGCTTGGCTTGAAAAATACTTTCATGGGATATCTTGGGACTCAAGACGTACACCTTTCTCTAGAGTTACTTTAATTATACACTATTTCTTAAAAGACACCAATATTATATTATTTACGTCAAGGAATTGGAAAAAAGGTGGCTAAAAAAAGTACTGTCAGAAAAGTAAGTACTTCAAGCAATAATTTACAATATTTCAATTAATATTGACTCTACCATGGTTCAGGCACATCTGCAATGCTAAAGACTTGGGTTGTCCCACTATCAGTAAAGTAAATAAGGAGTATGAAGCATGCTTTGCCCATCTGTTAAGGTAAACGGCTCAGTTGAACGAATATGGGCCAATTTATCAAACACTCCGATGAAAAACGCTTAAAAAGCTATTTATCACTGTATTTATCGAAAACAAAAAATAATTAGGCTTTCTGTACATATCAACTTTCGAAAATCATTGAAATCATACTTGAATTATTATTTAACCGGTAAGAAAAAATTATTTATACAGTTCGTTCCATTTTCCTAAAAACGTCAGCTGTGTTTCGGTAGTGAAGAGCGTGTGACTTACCAACTTAATGTTCGTCAATAATGCAATGTGCTCGATTAAATAGCAAAAAAAAAATATCAAACGAATTATCAGTTCATAGAATATCAATATTAGATGAATGATAATTATCAAATAAGTGTGTTCGTTAAATTGGTTCATAATTTTCACTTATGTCCCAGTATACGGAGCAATATGTTTTGAGGTTCCTTAGAAATCCCAGTCTGGCCCAGTTTAGTAAACGCTTTTAACTAGTACTCGCACAGACGATTTTCGTGTCTTAAATTCGTAAAAACCTTCTTAATTTCAATAAAAAAAAGTCCCAATCCGCCCCCACCAGTGAAGAACAACCATATATTTTCTCCTCCTTTAAGTAGGAAGGTAAAGCTTTTTCTAGACAGTTTCATAGATATATGTCATACGGCTGGCACCAGAGGCGTGACCCGGGGACCGTTTTTCCCGGGCGTCATGTGACGGGCGAGGGGGGGAGAATGGACCAACAATGCAATACGGATTTCGCGCGTAATTTAAATATAAATACCAACATTGCTTGGCCGGTAACAATAATTTGTTTGCAGACGTCACGTGGCCCAATAACCGAATAATTGTGTGAATGTGTTATTCTATGATCACTCTTAGGTTTGCTAGTTTGAGTACATATGTTGCTTACAATACGATTATTTCTAAAATTTGTCTATAATTCGAGCAAACAGTTTATTACTCATAAGACTCTAGGATTATAACAGGAGAATTAATCTCGAAGCTAAAACGTAAATGAAAGTTAAAGAGTCGTATTACTTACACTACCTAATAATATTTATAAGTTTAGAAGCGATGTAAAAATTTTGAAAATAGTTTTGTTTTCAAATTCTACAACATTGTTAATTCTATTTAATTTAAAATGTATGTCGTTTGAAAATATTTCTAAACAGTACGTAGTTAACATAAAAATACCATGTCAAAATTTTGTTCTACAAAGAAATTATCAATTGCAGAATAAAGATTTCCTTTAACATTTTTTTGTAGAGTTGAGTAATGTTCTTTAATCAACTTTGCCAAATTTGATACACTGACTTTATTGACTAGAGTGATGCGTTGTAGTAAAACAGTTAACTCATTCACTATAAATTCCTTGCACTTATTAACTAATGTTGCTGCACACTCGATATGGTGTAGTCTCTCATCCACACACATGACACCTTGAAAGAGTCCTAAAAAGGTACAGTGTTGCATGATAATGGTTGAACCGTACGTTTTCTTTTTTTTCTTATTGCCATCTTGTCCATCGTTAATTTCATTTTTATTAAAGATTACTGATTTCATTCCGTAAGATGATGTGAATATCAACTCGATTTTACCAACTTGAAAGATTATTTTGCTTTTATAAATAATTACTTTACTGATAAAAACATCAATTAAATGGAACGCATCTCAGTCAAAAATTGTTAGCTATTATTTTAACTATAAATTATAGCTGTATTTACAGCTATAAACAGCTACAATAATAGCTATAATTGACTACAACGTAGCTATAATCATTTACAATTAACAACTATAAAAAGTAGCTGTTTACAGCTATAAATTTCTAGCGAATTTTAATTAACAGAATTTATTCAATAATCTTTTTTTTTGTAAGGTATGTCAGCCTTATAAGATGATATTATCCATATAATAACACTAAAAGTGGAGGATTCAAGTATTTTTAAACAATAAACGAAAAAACAAAAAAATGTTACTGTTAAAATTTTTTTCGTTTATTGTTCAAAAATACTTAAACCCCCCACTTTTAGTGTTATTATATGGATAATATCATCTTATAAGGCTGACACACCTTACAAAAAAAAAGATTATTGAATAAATTCTGTTAATTAAAATTCGCTAGAAATTTATAGCTGTAAACAGCTACTTTTTATAGTTGTTAATTGTAAATGATTATAGCTACGTTGTAGTCAATTATAGCTATTATTGTAGCTGATTATAGCTGTAAATCTTACTAATATATAAAGCAAAGTCGCTAAAACCGTTGTAATCGCTAACCGCGAAAACTACTGAACCGATTTTGCTGAAATTTTGCACACTGATTCATGATACTTCCTAGATGGTTTTGGTATAGTTTTTATCTTAAAAAATTTAATAACAATAGCAATAAATGAGCTCAAAGTTTTGCAAAAATACGCCAGCTTTTCACTTTAGTTCAGTAAAATCCGCTAGGTGGCGTCGACATAAAATCGAAGCTACCTGCAACATAATTAAATAAGTGTGGTTATAATAGGCCGGAGCGTATCGATAGCTGTACAGTCGAGTTTCGGCAGCTCATCAAGCTGTTCAGAGGATGCTGGTGATAGTCCTGCAGCTGGGTATCCCGGTTACGGACGACACTCTTCTCCAAGGGGGAAGGAATCTAAGTGTTCCTTCACCCTGAATCTCGACGAGTGTGATCAAAGAATAATAAATTACTTCCAACCGATACCGTCTCTGCCAGAATACCAGGAGACACATTTAGCCAGAGTACAATCTGCACCAACTCTTCAGAGTTGTGTGGCAGTCCCACCATCCCACCTGTTGTAGTTAGAGAATTTGTGGCTACAAATGTAAGCAAGGAAAAACAGCTCTGAGGGTCACGGGAACCACAACGGCTTTCTTCTTGGTCGACGCGTCCCCAACGCGCTTACCCACATGTTCCCGTCTAAAGATGAGCAATTGAGCAGTTGGTTTTGGTTATCCGGGGAACGACCCGAGACGAGATATTCTTTGGTCAGCGGCGTATCTCCCTCCATCACAGTCTCTGTACATCGAGACTCCCAGGGTAAGAATCAAGCAACCCGTAGCCAGCTCTTCATCATCAGGAATAATAATGAAGAATAGCCTGGAAGTTTCACCACTGGCGCTTTTTAGGGCCATTATAAGTATTTACGTTCCCTACTTAACCATCAATTTCATCGGTTCTTTTTAGGGGCCACCTAAGTGTAAACTACCTTGCCAACAAATACATTTTTATTACCATTTCTGGAAGCGATTCGTCGACTAAAAGACTATATTAACTAAAGACGGGCACTATTAAACCAAGTCAGCTATTCACTGGCAGACGTCACCTGCGGAGTTGTTCTTCGCAAGGCTGGAAAACCCGGTGACCGACGACTCTATATTACCCTCTCGACTCTAAGCATTCAACCAGGAATCACTGATCCTCTCCAAGGTCTGCGCTGGGCAAACCTATAACAGCTATAAAGAAAAAAAAAAACTTGAGCCAACGGGACAGCCTCCACTGGACAAGTATCACTAACCAATCTCCCCATCTAAGATCACCAAAACAACTGAATCTGAAAATAAAAAAGGTGCTTTAGACACCAACGTCTTCGACGTTATACCGGGAGACGTTGGGAAAGAGCACTACAACTAGCCCCAAAGCTTCGGACTTTGTAATTTTTCTCCCAATCAGTCTGGGTCTTTAACAGTAAGCCAGAGAAGCTCACCCTGAGGTATCCAGGTCACAATTTCTGTTAACTGCAGTCAAGAAAGAGTTAACTTAAGAAGCTCACCGGTCTTTTTTAGGGCCATCGGACGTCGAACTACCTTGCCAACAAATGTATTAAAATTAACAAAGTTGACTGAAAATAGCCTTTAGGGGTCATAAAAATCGTAAGCATGCCAATAGTCGCAAAAGGGTATATTGGAAAGAAAACTTCAAATGTATCTAATGAATACAATTTGAGGCGTCAAGAAACTGACGCAGAAAATTTATCGAGATTGAAACAGCAGCGTCAAAATCGACAACTTAAGAGTCCATTACGTGAGAGATCAGCTTTCCATTGTACCCTTACAGCAATCTCTGAAATCTTTAAAGATCCTACTTCAGATTTTTAAATAAGTAGAAAATGTATTTCTGTTTTTGTGGCAATAAAAATGTTGGGTTTAAGGTCCAGAACTTTGTTGCTCTGGTAATAAAATAGTGAGATATGAGAAAAAACAATTTTTTTTTAATATAAATTTTTTGGGGGTTTAAAATCTTAACAGCTTTAAAAAATAGCCCTTTTCGTGAATTACACAGAAGAAACTAAATCAACAACTTCTTATAGCCATCGATTATTTTATGGCATAAATTTTCAGCATAATTATTTTTTTGAATTTTCACACCTTATTATTTGACCAAATAAACTATATGGATTCCGAAAAAATATTTTTTAATAAGAAGATTTTTGTTCTGAGATGTATCGGGAGTATGTGTAAAATTTTCTAACTAAAAATGTTTCACATTACATGTCAACACACTACGGTGTTTTATTTAGTAAGTCTCGGGCGAAGCCGAGACGGGGGGGCTGCTAGTACAGCTATAATTTATAGTTAAAATAATAGCTAATAATTTTTGACTGAGATGCGTTCCATTTAATAGATATTTTAATCAGTAAAGTAATTATTTATAGAAGCAAAATAATCTTTCAACTCGCTCCATACATGTGAATTCATAACTACACCTCCTGTAAACTAACACTTGGAAATAAGCTGCAACAAAGGCTCGAAACACTGACGATTTACATTATAGTGAAGTTCCACGACGATTTTTTTTGTACCCGTCTTGTTGAGTGGAAACGAATGTAGTAACACCTTTGCCGTGGATATTATAGCACTTTCATTCGCTTTTTGATTTTCTATAGAATTAATAAAATCTGATGAATGTTAAGAGGTATCATGCGATGAAAAACGCGTTTGTCTTGATTTAACACGAGCCATTTTTTAGTTCCGTTACGACACAGTCAATTTTTAAATTAAAAATCACTTTACCGATAAAATTTTGCAGGGACTGCGAAAATTATCTATGTCAGGCGTTATCTAAGTTGTATGAAAGACTAACGAGTCTATAGAAAAGTGAAACCCTCGCGTTTGATAACTTGTATAGCTGTTGCACTCTCCTCTCTCAAAATTTTTTTATGCGGTGCAACCCTCCCCACTCAAATTTTTGGCAATATGTGATTCATAAGAAGAGCTAGTATACCCTGATTTTATTATATAAAATGCTGTGGGTAAAACATGCTCAAGCCCGAAAGAAGCTCTTGTTTAGTCACCGGAAAAATATCTGCAAATGGCTGTAGGGAAAAATAAGTGACGACAGTGAATGTGAGCAATTGTCCCTCAGCTGCAATAACTTTAATCTTTTTCGAAATATGAAGAAGAGTAAGTAACCACTGCGGAAGTGTATCATACTGTAACTGAAAAATTTTCCAGACTATGACTAAAGTGTACCTATGTGAGTGAGCACACCTTTTACATTTATTATACGTTGGCCAAAGTTTTGGCAAAAAGGAGGGAGGGAAAATATACAAATAGGTAGGGAAAAAGAAGAAATTGTAAAAGAAAATCAGTCCTTATCCGACACTCTCAGCCGAATCACATAATATCGCAGCGTTGTTCCGGTAGTGCGTTCTTGTGCGCGATACGCGACTATCGTGTCGGAAGATGCGCG
This sequence comes from Copidosoma floridanum, assembly GCF_036245765.1. NCBI lineage: Eukaryota > Metazoa > Arthropoda > Insecta > Hymenoptera > Encyrtidae > Copidosoma > Copidosoma floridanum. The sequence continues at coordinate 1,239,738 of NW_028321890.1, read as the reverse complement.
TAAAGCGTACCCCGACAAGTGGTTTAACGACAAGCTGCTTGCATACTCAGTTAACAAATTAATAGGAGTATTGCAGGAGCTTTCCACCATTTACCTGGCGGGTGTGCACGCTGTCGCGTTGTACCCCCTTATATCTAGTGCGTAGTCCTATAGCTATACAGACTGTGGTGGAATGTCTACCGTCTAAAGCTAGGAATATCGCGATGTTGAAGAAAATGTACGAGGCGTACGATAGAATTGGTAAGTGATATAAATTTATGAAATTTTTTATACTTACAAAATTTTGCATGATAAGAAAAATTAAACGAAATCTTTTTTTTAGTTGGCAAAATATGTTTTGAAGATAGTGAAAATCTTCCAAACGTTGACGGCACCCTAAAGAGAAAGCTGGAGAATTCCTTAGACAATGTAATGTCTGGACAGCCTAAGATAAGAATGTAAAAGATAATCTAATGTTTGACGATAACATCAACACCTTCTACTGTAATGGCCACCCAAGATCCGAAAATTCACAAAAAAAAATTCCAAGAAAATAGCAGTGGCCGAAACGCACACCCTATACCCTCGTCGTCTAATAAAATTTTCCAGCAGCCAAGCCATTGGTCCCAAATTTTCCTGAAGTCAAGATCGTCTTTTCACAGCTCCAATTGATATAAAGAAATCAAAACTTGACACGCCCGTTTCTTTTGTTCAACATTTAATCAAAGGAATCCCAAACGGTATTTAAACGCGAGTACAACAAATTTTGCTCATTATTTTTTGAGACTCTTAAACTTATGATACCTTTTATTCCTCAACTCCAATATCTGTTATTCGTCAAGATGGCCCCAATTGCGATCCTGACAGAAGGAACCCTGACACCCGAGATCTGCGCGACGGTAGTGCGAATGATGTTAGCATTCTGGATTTTTATACGAACAACCGCTTCGGGTTACGAGTGAAAAAGGATCGGAACTAGGAAAGTGAGCAGGAGTAAGAACTCGGCGCCCGCAAGGACCAACACCAAGAAAGCATCAACAGAAAAATACAAGGGCCAGGAGCTCTTTTGGGCCTTCAATTACGATTTGGGGTGACACGACCGCGAAGAAAAAAAACTGCCGATGAAGGCATTTAGAAACAAGATTAATTTCGTGGTCAACGAACTCCTGTGGGAGCAGGAGTATTTCAGCAAAATAATCCAAGACACCAGGCGAAGCTTTGCGCTAAACAAGGCAATGGAACAAGGGCTTAACAGCCAATTATTGCATCGGGAGATCAACGCGTTTTTGAGTAATTCCCGAAACGACGCGTATGAGCTGTGCTGACGACAGGTAGCAGCTGCCAGCACTCTGGAAATCACCTACGTCGGATTATTGGAAAAGGGCAACTTTGGTGGGAGGAACAGCCTCGCCAACTGCCCCAACTAAGCGGAATGCTAGCAATGTAGCGAGGGTTTACCGATCTGGAGATCGTTTACCCAATGTTATCAGTATGAATCATTTTCAAGGTAATAAAGACGATACCATTATAAGATGCCTGCTGGAGTGCCCCAATCCAATACACCACCGAAACAGAGATAGTGATGTTTACCGTTGCTGTGAGTCCACTTTGAACAAATTTAACTTCAACATCCAGTGATAACTACCTTTCTTTTTTCCCGCTATCCCATCTAAATGTCATTATCACTTCTGCTTTACGCCATTAACCTAATACCATCGTAATCTACTGTAAGAATATTGTCAAGAAATTGTACTGACAATAGAAATTAAGCCCTTTTACGATAGATAACCAAATCTATTGCTTAAATGTTAATCAGTTCAAAAAAAATAATAATAATAAAATAATATACCCAGAATACCGCACTTCATGAATGCATCACTTACTGTATCATTAGAAAATAAGATAAGTGTTAGCTATTAACTCACATTGTAATATGTAATACTAATATGTAAAGACAACATTTAATGCGAATGTAACCATAGCTATATTCAAATTGGGTAAAACATTTATCTGTAAAATGCGAGCTGATTTTACCAGACACAAACTTTCCCAGCGAGTAAAAACTTAGGGGGGAGGGGGCGTGTCACGTCTAGTGACGTCTACCCACAGTCAGTAACGAAAACCATATGGTGTTTGTTACTTAGCGGCCACACCCATCGGTCGCATGCTCACCAGCAATTCCTGCTTCCTAATTTTATCCCCGCCAAATTCAACATCTAGCCTAGACCTGCAGCTACTCCTCTTTTCCAAGAATATGTTCATAAAATTTGCTTCCATTCCTTGACTCACTACAGGTTCCATCCCTGTACATCGATCCGATTTAGAGTTTAAATAGAACCGTGCACTGCAAGCTGGTCCTTCTCTTTGCTGGAGTAACCACTGACCAACAAGCAAGTAGCCGGTATTAGCTAAAGCGAGTTGTATTTTAAACGTCCGTCTGATTATTTAAATTATCGTTATATTATTTGTAAACCAATAAAGCAAGTTTCGCTAAATATTCAATTGAGCTTTTCATTTATTATAATATATTACCGGCTTAACACGCAATCTACTTGACCAGCCATCTCAGGAGAACTGTCAGGTTCCGATTGTCTACTACCCTTTAAGGTACTGGTAAATTACTTTTAATATTTTAACTACATTGCAAACACTGCTGAACACAAATGCATTTACTGTCCACGTGCTGTACGCTGCATTCAAATACTTACGCGCTTAAGTTACGTCGAAGAGCCACGACGTGAGGCCGCGGGCACATGGAGAGCGTAACGCGTACTACGTAACCATTTAAGCTCATGAAAGTGAGAGAGAGGTACGCGTATTTTACCTCTCTCTCACTCTGATTGGCTCAAATGGTCACGCGGTACGCGTTACGCTCTCCATGTGACCGCGGCCTGAGGGTAAGACTACATGAAATCTGGCAGTCTGCAGACTCTCTCCTATTACAGCCCACTAAAGTGAGAGATATCCGATTACGTGATCGAGTGAGTTGTAGTGGTCACGTTATCGGACTTCTCTTTCAATGTAGTGGGCTGTAACAGAGATTAGTAGGGAGATTGCTGACTGCCATGCTACGGAGTGTGCCCACTTTTTTCCAGTGGTTCGAGCGCCTCACCGCGGCCAAGCAGCCGAACCAGGTGCACATTTTTTTTTTTTATTTGCGAAGCACGGTAGTCAGTAGGGGTATGAGAAGAGTGGATTCGCGTGGAAATGTCCATGTAGGTGCACATTTTGGAGACGCGTGGAAAGGGTATACCGAATGTGCGCCTACGAGGAGAGAAGTGGAAATGTCGGCTATATAGCTGTATATAATATATCTGAACGCACAGCAAAAGCAAGCGACGATACGAGTTTTTCTTTTTTGAGAGTCTTTCGACTCTGCAACCGAGTACATACTATGTACGTAAGACTTATTTAATTAAATCGTGGAACTAAATGCTCATTAATTATATACATAGACTATTGATTTCAATACATTATTTTTTAACTCTCCCGTACTCTTAAAATTCCCAAATCCATTTATGTTTTCAAAAAATTAACCACTAATTTATTAATTTCACACATCCTAACTGCTGTAAACTGTAGGACAAGCTCCGGAGGATATCCATGAACATATGTGACTTCGAAATAGTTACCTTCCGTCCTTCGGATAGCTAAGATGGATAAGGCTTATGCCCCTTAGAAGATTGTTTTGCACAAGGGTTCAAATCCACTTCATGGTAGATTTTTTTTTTATTCAATTTATTATTTTGTTTCCATTTCTTTTATTTATGTTTCGTTAAAAATATATATTTATATATACGTAGTCAACATTTTTTTTCGGATACATCAAAACAAATCAAATTGATATTGTTAGTTTAATACAAGGCAATTCTATAATTTTATAATACTAAAATAACTTTTAACGATTTTAACATAATTCGTGTATTCTAAAACTCCTAAGAAATTGTGAACATCCTATTTACGACAAAAAAGAGCCGAAGGCAGAAGAAAACTTATACTTTTACTACGATTATATCAAATATTATCATTACCAGTAAAGTTCAACTTACATCCAATTATACGAGAATATTTAACTACGTACATATATTATATTTTTGAGCTTATATTTACATTCCTTATCAATACCTTGTGGTTGTTTGCGTTGACAAAATTCGTACTACATATATATGTACAAACATGAAAGTAGATTTTTTAGTCTTTATAAATAGTGCGTATTTTAGATGAAAGAATCTTACAGAGACTGAACGAAGCTTTTTTTATTCAATACATACTAGTTTCAACCACTTGTAACTCAGAGTATGGTTTAAAAAAAAAAATTTGTATTCTGTGTAAACAATAAATGTTTTTACCTATAATCAATTGTTATTGTAATTTTTCAGAAATAGTTACCAAAATTTTTGACAGTGCGTAAATCATATACAGTTAACAAAAAAATTTTTTCCTCTGTTTGGAAGGTGGCACTATATATATTTTTATAGATGAATAACTTTACAAAATATTAAAATTTCACAATTGAAATTGCTCTTTTAACTATCGCAATCGATCAATTAATTTTACATCGTATGCAACACACAATAATTCGCATAAATTTATTCGATTGTTTGTAGTTGATAAGATAAACCATCAAAAAACACCTCTTGCCACCTAGCGCAAGGCAGCTAATTTTTTTTTTTTTGTAGTTATAGTAACAACCGCATTGTCGGTATCTTCAACCACGTGACATAGGTTGCTTTTATTAAAAAGTTCGCGGAACTTTCACAACGAGTAGCTTAACGTTAAAATCTTTAAAATGCCTTTTTCATAGCTCTACATATTAATTTTTGAGAATCATAGCTGAATTAATTTATCATAAATAAGTATGCACTAAATACAGTAAACAATAATAGTTTGAATAGTTCACGATTTTAAGAATAAAATGGAAAACTAGAATAAATAATTGGTCGATTTTTCAGAAAACTGTAGATTTTTCAAAGATTTTGCACTACAAATCTATATGTTGATACTATTTTGAGGGGGTTGTCGTGGTACAGTCAATTTCAAAATTATATTTTCGTGTTTTAGAAATGTCTTTGTTCTGATTATTCTTAACAAAACATGTAAATAATTTAAAAATTAGGTATATAAAACAGAAACATGCCCAGGAAAGTAAACACAAACGTTAAAACAACAAATTAACCTAACTTTCGTCTCGGACTGTACCACTATTTAGGTATTCTAGTAGCGTTGTAACTGGATTCTAAACTGTTATATTTTAAAAACGGTGAGGCTAGGCTTCCCCAATTTTAGTATACTCATTTCAACTATAATAAACCCTAACATATTAATATTTTAAAAGATTTTTAAAAAAATTTCAAAAGTTATAAGTAAAAACGTGCATTTTTCGACAAGTCCATTTAAAAGCATGTGTATAAGTGGCCAACTTTGCGATTTTATTTCTCAAAAATGGTGTATCTAGGCTCTTTGAAATTTTAATATGTTTTTTATGATACTGAAACATACCTATACAAATTTTTTCTGAAATTTCTTAAAACAATGAAATATCACAACATCCCCCGTAACTTAATCGAAGTTTTTGCTAGCAGAAATAGACCCAGATTCAGTTTTTAGTAATATAGAAATTTGTAGTTAAAAAACTTTTTTAGTTCTCACAATTCCTGATTCTAAATAATTTATCACGTTAACATAATAAAGAGTCTTTTCAGAGTAATAGGCGTAAAGAGCCTTTTCAAACTGAATATAAGAAAGAGCTTTTAATTTTTATTTCTCCGATTTTAAGTTGGTACTACATTTATGTGTATATATATATATATATATATATATATATATATATATATATATATATATATATATATATATATAATTGATGCATAAAAATATATACATTACTACCTTAAAATAGAAGTAAACAAATTATTTAAAAAGGCATTGATATCTTTTTGTTGAACTCCTCGATTTGCTCTCCAGTATAGAATAAATGTGTGGATTTGTACAGGGGTACGAGACCAACCGAGAGCTGGGTGAGGAGCAAATAAGAACTCAAAATGTCAAAGAATAATCTTGAGTGACGTTTCGTTGGGCTTAATTATACCAATCGACGCCGAGATCTAAGTGCGAGTGTACCTCTGTATGAAAAAGGCTTTTTCTTTTAGTTTAACAGGACTTTATTCTGCCCGAAAATTTAAAAAGGCTCTTTCTTGACTTTTACTGTAAAAGGACTCTTTCTTGCACTCACCCGATGGTATCATTGTTAAAATTATTACGATGCTTTTCCTGCATTCAATATTAATGGTTAAACTTTCTTTATAATCTACAGCCTAAAAATATGTTTATTACAATCATTAACCTTGAAGGTAATTCATTTTTTTTTGTTTTTAACAAAATACTGCGGTATTATAAAAAATGTTTAGTCTCAGAATCTTGCCGAATAAATTCTATTACTTATTCGTCGAACTGACTCATTCATTATTGTTCTTCTGGCTGTCTAAAAATAAATAAAAGTAGCACACCTTATTAAAGATTTGCAAACAATTTTAAAACATTTACAAAACTATTTTATATTGTGTTTATCAAATTTATTTACTGATTAAAATTTTAACATTAAGTAAATAGCAGTAAACGGGCGGCTTTTTTTTGTCGTAAATAGGATGTTCACAATTTCTCAGGAGTTTTAGAATACACAAATTATTTTAAAATCCTTAAAAATTATTTTAAAATTACAAAATTATAGAATTGCCTTGTATTAAAGTAACAATATCAATTTGATTTGTTTTGATGTATCCGAAAAAAAATGTTGACTATATATATATAAATATATATTTTTAACGGAACACAAATAAAAGAAATGAAGATAAAATGATACATTGAATGAAAAAAAAAAGAAAAAAAATATCTACTATGAAGTGGATTTGAACCCTTAAGTGCAAAACAATTTTCAAAGGGACATAAGCCTTAACCATCTTAGCTATCCGAAGGACGGAAGGTAACTTTCGAAGTCACATATGTTCATGGATGTCCTCCGGAGCTTGTCCTACAGTTTACAGCAGTTAGGATGTGTGAAATTAATAAATTAGTGGTTAATTTTTTGAAAACATAAATGGATTTGGGAATTTTAAGAGTACGGGAGAGTTAAAAAATAATGTATTGAAATCAATAGTCTGTGTATATAATTAATGGGCATTTAGTTCCACGATTAAATTGAATAAAATTTACGTACATAGCATGTACTTGCGTTGCAGAGTTAAAAGACTCTCAAAAAAGAAAAACTCGTATCGTCGCTTGCTTTGGCTGTGCGTTCAGATATATTATATACAGCTATATAGCCGACATTTCCACTCCTCTCCTCGTAGGCGCACATTCGGTATACCCCTTCCACGCGTTGTGGTAGGTATTGTTGCTTGGGTAAAGGTTAGAGGCAGTAAAGACCACTGACGAACATTTACGATATTTATTCACAGCTTTTTACAATATATGGCTCTTGGCACTGTAGCCTCTCTCACACACATATACACTAGTTGGATGAAACACTGTTATGAATTAGTCAATATTGTCTTTAGGTGTTCACCGGTCGAGAGACGAGAGCCGAGAGAGCTCCGATTCGCCACGTCGTTGTAGCGTGACCGGTTGGGCTTTCTTGAATGTTTTGTCTTTCTTTCTCTCAAGTATGGATATCTGCCGGGGCTTGATCTCCTGCTTTCGTCGTCTGGATTGATCGGTGGCACGAGGGTCAGTTGGTCGGATTGGTACGTCGTTTCGCCAACTGATGTCACCTCCAGCGATGGTGGGCAACGGTCGCGCCGCCGCATCCACTCCTTTCCCCAAAGCATTTGTCGGGGTGGCAAATACAACTGAGCCACGGCGTTGGGGCCGATCGATCGGTGGTGCGGGCGTCTGGAGTTGCTCCTTCCGGTTCCGGTGGGCTTGCGGGTCCTGCTGCGGGAGATTATGCTGAGGTGGTTGCTCATTCTCGACGGCCAGATGTGCAGGCTTTAGGCGCTCCACAGCAATGTTCGCTGCCTTTCTATCAATGTCAACCTGGTACAACCTGTCATTGATGCGTTTAGTAATCTTGTAGGGACCCTGGTATGGGGATTCCAGGGGCGCCTTAACACGATCACATCGCACGAAGACGTGCATACACACATCCATGCCCTTGTTCCGGAACGGGTGTGTTTTGGAGTGGTGCGCTGTGGGCATCGGCCTGATACCTCTTATCATGCTTCTATGCCGCTCGATGAACCCGCTGGAATCAGCATCTTCCGTCTGGTGCACAAAAAATTCGCCCGGTATGCGTAGCGTCTCTCCGTACAGCATCTCAGCTGGTGAAGCCTTTAGGTCTTCTTTATAGGCTGTACGTAGTCCTAACAGCACGGATGAAAGCAAGAGCGTCCAGGGAACATCAGGCTTACACATCAGAGCCGCCTTGAGAGTGCGGTGCCACTTCTCGACTAGGCCGTTTGATGCTGGATGGTAGGGTGATGTGTGGACCCTGTCCGCGCCGATGAATTTGGCCAGTGCCGTGAAAAGGCGCGACTCAAATTGTGGGCCCTGGTCCGTCGTGATAGTGAGTGGGCTCCCGTAGTGGCTGATCCAGTGCGTGAAGAGACTGTGGGCTATTGTTTCAGCTGTCGTCTCTCTGAGTGGCACCGCCACAGGCCAGCGACTAAATCGATCGATTATTGTTATGCAATATCTGTGACCGTCATCAGGCGGCAGAATTATTAGGTCCAGGTGAATGTGGGCAAAACGCGTGCCGGGGACCTCTAGGTGTTGGGGAATAAGCCGGTTGTGTCGCTGGATTTTCGCCCGTTGGCATGGTACACACTGCTTCGCCCAAGTTACAGCGTCTTTTTTTATTCCGAGCCAGACGTACTTTTCTTTGAGGTTCTCTGTCGTGGACCGGATGCTGAGGTGAGACAAGCCATGGACCGAGTTAAAAGCCACACGTCTGAGCCTTGGAGGTAAGTATGGCCTCACAATGTTGTTGCTGACGTCGCAGAGCAGATTCTTTCCTTCGATTGTGAGTCTCTGTAAATTTAAGGAGCAGTTCTGCCTGGCCTCTTCAAGTGTATCGTCTTCATCTTGAGCTTCACTGATGGTTTGGGCACTTAGTATTGTAGGCATGTCGATTGCGCTTATGCGCGAGAGGGCATCTGCCACTGTGTTTTCTTCGCCTTTTACGTAAATTATTTCTGTTGTGAATTGCGCGATGAAATCGAGATGTCTTAATCGCCTCGGTGATGCCTTTTCCAGTTTCTGTGCAAAGGCATAGGTTAAAGGTTTGTGGTCAGTTTTAACTACAAACTGTCGACACTAAGTGATGTTGAAAATGCCTTATAGCTGAGTAGATGGCCAGGAGTTCTTTGTCATATGTGCAGTTGTTTGCTTCTGCTGGACTCAGTTTTCTGGAAAAAAATCCGACAGGTTTCCAGTTGCTGCTCGAGTGTGGCTCCCATAGCCGTGTCAGAGGCGTCCGTGATGAGAGCCGTGGGTGCGGTGGCCGATGGGTAAGTGAGCCGGGTCGTGTCAGCAATCAGGTCCCTCAGTCTAGCGAATGCGTCAGCCACCGTCTGGTTCCACTGGACCACTCTTTTGTCGTTTTCGCGCGCCCCCTTGAGGTAGGCATTCAATGGGGCCTGGAGATGCGCCGCGCCAGAAAGGCATGTCCTATAATAGTTAACCATGCCAAGGAATCTTCTCAGCTACTGAATCGTGGCGGGGCGTGGATATTTTAGTATTGCCTGCACATGCTCAGATGTGGGCCTGTTGCCCTCCGATGAAATCTCGTAACTGAGGAAAGTTACCTTCCGGCTTCCCAGGACGCATTTGCCCGCGTTTATGGTCAAACCGTACTGCCGGAGTCACTCGAAGACCGTTCTGAGGTGTTTCTCATGCTGCTCCGGGATCTCTGAAAATATGAGTATGTCATCGATGTAGCAGAAAACGTACTCCAGGTCCCGAAAGACGCCATCGATCAATCGTTGGAAGGTTTGTGTTGCACTCTTCAAACCAAAAGGCATTACCAGAAATTCGTATAGGCCGAACGGAGTCGTCATGGACGTTTTTTGTATGTCCTCCGCAGCCATAGGTATTTGGTAGTAGGCCTTGGCCAGGTCCAGCACGGAGAATATGCACCTGCCTCGCAGTCTCGGGAAAAGATCTTGGATGAGCGGTGGGGAGTACCTGTCTGGCGTCGTCTTAGCGTTCAGCTTGCGGTAGTCGCCACAAGGTCTCCAGTCTCCTGTTTTCTTTTTTTGAAGGTGGAGTGGACTGGCCCAGGGACTGCGTGAGGGGCGAATTATACCCTGCTCGAGCATGTAGCTAATTGCGTCCTTAGCCGCCTGCAATTTCTCACCTGATAGCTTGCGGGGACGCTCCGCGACAGGCGGTCCGTCAGTCACGATGTGATGCGCCACCATCGTTTCTGCGACGGGCTTATGTTTTACTGCCGGAATAGTTACATCCAGGAACTCCTCCAGGAGCCTTGCGAATGGGCTGTGTGCGTTGACCATAGTGTCCACCGTTGATATGCTATGCAGCCACGCCGGCGATACCCATCCTCGTGAGTGTAGGTTTGTGAGTGGATCAAGCAGGCGTCTATTCCTTAGGTCAGGCAGCAAACCGTAATGCGACAGGAAGTCAGCTTCCACTATTATTTGGTCAACGTCAGCTATGAGGAAGAGCCATTTAAAAACGCGCCGCAGTCCAAGGTTTAAAGTTATGAGCCGGTGCCCATATGTATGTATGATATTAGAGTTCGCCGCATATAAGTTGGTGGGCGTGGGCCTCAAATGTTCTTTATAAAAATCTTTTGATATCATAGATACTGTTGAGCCGGTGTCGACTAGCACTTTGCGACCAGAAAGTCCGTCAGTCATTAGGAGGCGGCGTTCAACTTGGCTGTTGCTTGCTGCCTCTGTCGAGCACAGCGAGGTTAGTTTTCCGACAGCGAGTTTTTCATCGCGCACGGTGAGTTACATCTATATGCCTTGTCTCCAAATTTCTTATGAAAGAAGCAAAGGCCACGATCTGTGTCGTTGCTTTCTTCTTTTTCTTGTTACTCGCCCCTCGTTCGTGAGCGTGAACGCGCCCGGCTTTTGTTTTGTTCCTGCGACCTGCAAAGCTGCTCGGCTTGTTTTGATAGTTGTCTTACCAACTCTTTGAGGTCTTTCAGCTCCGTGTTTACGTTGGTGCCTGAGCTGATGCTTGTGTGTGTGCGTAAATGTTCGTCCTCTACCGCGTAAATATCTCTCCTTGTGGGGCCTATAATGTCGGTGATTTTATCCGCTTGTTGTGCAAGTTTGTTGAGATCCGTCGTTTCACTAATGACTAGGTGCGTTCGTACTTGCTCTGGCAGGTAGTCAAGGAAAAGTGTACGCAAAATTGAATCGTTACACTGGCCCTCGGCCAGGGATCTTATGTTTTGCAGCAGATGGGTAGGACGCTGATCTGTTATGTGCGCGCCTCAAAGAAACTTTTTCATTTTCGACTCACTTGTTTCGGCCAGCATACTGAGCATCCTACTTTTTATTGCAGCGTATTTGTCGTGTTCCGGGGGATTTGTTATTAGGTCACTGACAAATGGTTCCGCGGCAGAGTCTAGCTTGAGGACGATGTATTTGAACTTGGTTGAGTCGCTGGTTATTCGATTGATGTCGAAAGCTGCCTCAATCTTGGCGAACCAGAATGCGGGGTTTTCCTTAAAAAAGGGCAGCAAAGATATTTTGCTTACCGCAGCCACATGTTCCAAACCAGGTCCCCGAGCTGCCGCTTGATCTTGCTTAATGCGCTGCATTTGTTGTTGCAAGTGGGCCATCGCCTGCAAGAATTCCTCCTGCGTTCTTGGAGGGTGGTTGTCAACATTCATGATGCTGGCTGCCTGCTCCACTGCAGATTTCGCGTTACGTGTTTCGCTGATTTGACGGAATCGTTTGCCCTCAAAGGGTAAAGATGGTGTTATTGCACGCTTCGTTTTGTGTTATTGCGCGTATCCCGAAATTTCACTAGCAACTCGTTATGGTCACTGGAGGTATGACCGTTTGTCGGTGACTTTACACAAAAGACAAACGATCGAGCTGATAGAAAAGTCTAGAACACGATCGGAGTCACCACTGTGGTAGGTATTGTTGCTTGGGTAAAGGTTAGAGGCAGTAAAGACCACTAACGAACATTTACGATATTTATTCACAGCTTTTTACAATATATGGCTCTTGGCCCTATAGCCTCTCTCACACATATATACACTAGTTGGGTGAAACACTGTTATGAATTAGTCAATATTGTCTTTAGGTATTCACCGATCGAGAGACGAGAGCCGAAGGAGCTCCGATTCGCCACGTCGTTGTAGCGTGACCGGTTGGGCTTCCTTGAATGTTTTGTCTTTCTTTCTCTCAAGCATTGATATCTGCCGGGCAACGTTGGGTTAGGCAGATTCAATATCGGAACTTTCTCCCTAGATCGTATAACTATGTATACGATCTAGGGAGAATGTTCCGTCCAGCAGACAGCACGTCAGTGAAGGGGCATTGCCAAAGACACGCAGAAATTCAAAATTGTAATATTAATAACACAAGTGCCTATCACCCAATAACCCAGGGCGCTAACTGTCCACTCTGTTAAATAAATAATTTTTAATAACTCAAGCACCTATCACTCAGTGACTTGAAGCGTTTACTGGACTCTCTGTTAAAGAAATAATTATTAATAACACAAGCGCCTATCACCCAATGACCTGGGGCGATTACTGGCAACTCTGTTAAATAAATAATTATTAATAAATAACACAAGCGCCTATCACTCAGTGACTTGGAGCGTTTACTGAACACTCTGTTAAAAAAATAATCATTAATAACACAAGCGCCCATCACCTCATGACCTGGGGCGCTTACTGGCAACTCTGTTTAATAAATAATCTTACTAATATATAAAGCAGAAGCGCTAAAACCGTTGTAATCGCTAACCGCGAAAACTACTGAACCGATTTTGCTGAAATTTTGCACACTGATTCATGATACTTCCTAGATGGTTTTAGTACAGTTTTTATCTTAAAAAATTTAATAACAATAGCAATAAATGAGCTCAAAGTTTTGCAAAAATACGCCAGCTTTTCACTTCAGTTCAGTAAAATCCGCTAGGTGGCGTCGACATAAAATCGAAGCTACCTGCAACATAATTAAATAAGTGTGGTTATAATAGGCCGGAGCGTATCGATAGTTGTACAGTCGAGCTTCGGCAGCTCAACAAGCTGTACAGAGAATGCTGATGATAGTCCTGCAGCTGGGTATCCCGGTTACGGACAACACTCTTCTCTAAGGGGAAGGGACCTAAGTGTCCCTTCACCCTGAATCTCGACGAGTGCGATCAAGAAAAAAAAATTAATTCCAACCGATGCCGTCTGCCAGAATACCAGGAGACATATCTAGCCAGAGCCCAATCTGCACCAACTCTTCAGAGTTGTGTGGCAGTCCCACCATCCCACCTGGTATAGTTAGAAAATTTGTGGCTACAAATGTAAGCAAGGGAAAACAGCTCTGAGGGGCACGGAAAGCCACAACGGCTACCTTCTTGGTCGTCGCGTCCCCAACGCGCTTACCCACATGTTCCCGTCTAAAGATGAGCAGTTGGTTATCCGGGGGACGACCCGAGACGAGATATTCTTTGGTTAGCGGCGTACCTCCCTCCATCACAGTCTCCGTACATCGAGACTCCCAGGGTAAGAATCAAGCAACCCGTAGCCAGCTCTTCATCATCAGGAATAATAATAAAGAATAGCCTGGAAGTTTCACCACTGGCGCTTTTTAGGGCCATTATAAGTATTTACGTTCCCTACTTAACTATCAATTTGAGTTGTTCAATCAATGGAGTTGTTCTTCGCAACGCTGGAAAACCTGGTGACCGACGACTCTATATTAACCTCTTGACTCTAAGCATTTAACCAGGAATCACTGATCCTCTCCAAGGTCTGTGCTGGGCAAACCTATAACAGCTATAAAGGAAAAAAAACTTGAGCCAACGGGACAGCCTCCACTGGACAAGTATCACTAACCAATTTCCCCATCTAAGATCACCAAAACAACTGAATATGCAAATAAAAAAGGAGCTTTAGACACCAACGTCTTCGACGTTATACCGGGAGACGTTGGGAAAGAGCACTACAACTAGCCCCAAAGCTTCGGACTTTGTAATTTTTCTCCTAATCAGTCTGGGTCTTCAACAGTAAGCCAGAGAAAATCACCCTGAGGTATCCAGGCAGTCACAATTGCTGTTAACTGCAGTCAAGAAAGAGTTAACTTAAGAAGCTCACCGGTCTTTTTTAGGGCCATCGGACGTCGAACTACCTTGCCAACAAATGTATTAAAATTAACAAAGTTGACTGAAAATAGCCTTTAGGGGTCGTAAAAGTCGTAAGCATGCCAATAGTCGCAAAAGGGTATATACGAAAAAAAACTTCAAATGTATCTAATGAATACAATTTGAGGCGTCAAGAAACTGACGCAGAAAATTTATCGAGATTGAAACAGCAACGTCAAAATCGACAGCTTAAGAGTCCATTACGTGAGAGATCAGCTTTTCATTGTACCCTCACAGCAATCTCTGAAATCTTTAAAGATCCTACTTCAGATTTTTAAATGAGTAGAAAATGTATTTCTATTTTTGTGGCAATAAAAATGTTGGGTTTAAGGTCCAGGACTTTGTTGCTCTGGTAATAAAATTGTGAGATATGAAAAAAAAAATTTTTTTTTAATATAAATTTTTTGGGGGTTTAAAATTTTAACAGCTTTAAAAAATAGCCCTTTTCGTGAATTACACAGAAGAAACTGTAAATCAACAACTTCTTATAGCCATCGATTATTTTATGGCATAAAGAACGCACGGTACTTTTAAGCATAATTATTTTTTTGAATTTTTACACCTTATTATTTGACCAAATAAACTATATGGATTCCGAAAAAATATGTTTTTAATAAGAAGATTTTTGTTCTGAGATGTATCGGGAATATGTGTAAAATTTTCCAACTAAAAATGTTTCACATTACATGTCAACACACTACGGTGTTTTATTTAGTAAGTCTCGGGCGAAGCCGAGACGGGGGGCTGCTAGTTATTAATAAATAACACAAGCGCCTATCACTCAGTGGCTTGGGGAGCTTACTAGCCTCTCTGTTAAATAAATAATTATTAAAATAACACAAGCGCTAACCACCGCATGACCCGGGGCGCTTACTGGCAACTCTGTTAAATAAATAACTAATAATAACACAAGTACCTTCCACCCAATGATCCGGGGCGCTGACTGGCCACTCTGTTAGAAAAATACTTATTAATAACACAAGCACCTATCACTGTATAACCTGGTGTGCTAATTGCAAATCTAGTAAATAAATAATTACTAATAAATATGTCAAGCACCTTTTTCCTGATGATCCAGGACACTTATTTGCAACACTATTAAATAATAAAAAGTTGATCGATAACAGTAAACATTTCACAATTTTAATTGCCTATCTAGTACGACAAAGATCTTTTTAAATGGCGCTCTTGTAATTCCTTGATAATTTATTATTCAATAGTAGCCAGTAAGTACCCCGGTTCATTAGGTGATAGGCGCTTGTGTTATTGATAATTATTTATTTAACAAAGTTGCCAGTAAGCGTCCCGGGTTATTGGGTAATAGGCGCTTGTGTTATTAATAATTATTTATTTAACAGAGTTGCCAGTAAGCGCCCCAGGTCATGAAGTGATTGGCGCTTGTGTTATTTTAATAATTATTTATTTAACAGAGTGGCCACTAAGCGCCCCAAGTCATTGAGTGATAGGCGCTTAAGTTATTTATTAATAATTATTTATTTAACAGAGTTGCCAGTAAGCGCCCCAGGTCATTGGGTGATAGGCACTTGAGTTATTATTACAATTTTTAATTTTCGCGCGTCTTTGGCAATGCCCCTTTACTACTGTGCGGTCTAGGGAAAAACCCGAATAGAAATGTGCCGTAGCTTGCCTGACTGCCTGTGCAGGTCCTGCGCAGGCAAGATAGGCATTTTATGCATATGTGAGGTCAGGCTGTGCACAGTTCCTGAACAGGTCCGGTGCTCTTGCCTGAACTGACATCAACTGTCTGCTACTACACTATAGTCTTAACCCTTTTCTCAATTAATCTAAATTGGAGCAAAATCATTATTTTCGACGAAAGACGCGAAACAAATATAGAATGTGAATTATTCTTAAAAGAAAAATTTCGGAAAAAAGAAAACCATACAGATTTAATGGAAATAATGAAAAAAAAGCTAAACTTACAGATAATATTAGTGAAAACTCAGCTCTACAGTTAGATAAGCAAGAAATTTAGAGCGATATTCAGCAAGAAATTTCTGAAGAATTAAACACAACTAATGACAGTGTAAGAAAAAAAAAAAAAAAAATCAACTGTCTGCTACTACAGTATATGTATATATAGTCTTAACCTTTTTTTCAATAAAGTAAAATAGAGCAAAACCATTGTTCTCGACGAAAGACGCGAAATAAATATAGAATGTAAATTATTCGTAAAAGAATAATTTCGAAAAAAAGAAAACCATACAGATTTAATGGAAATAATGAAAAAAAAGCTAAACTTACAGATAATATTAGTGAAAACTCAGCTCTACACTTTGATAAGCAAGAAATTTAGAGCGATATTCAGCTAGAAATTTTTGAAGAATTAAAAACAACTAATGACAGTGTAAGAAAAAAAAACAAACAAGTGTCAATATTGATGAAGTTCGTGATTTGAATGTACAACTTCGGAAATGGAAAAGAGAGTGTTCCATTGCAAATAGCCACATGGATAAACTTTTAAAAATATTGGAATATCACATTTCTAGCTTACCTGTATCCCATAAAACTTTACTAAAATCAACTTCTCTGTTGAAAAACATTTTTTTACGTAACATAACCGTACTATTTAATTGTGTAAAAGTTAGTTCAGGACTAGATTATATTTGTCCAGGTTGCCTGAGCTAAGGCTCCCTGTGCAGGCGCCTGAGCAGGTCCTATGCACATCGTTGGATAAAATTCCATTAATGCCTGAGCAGGTCCTGCGCAGGCAGCTCAGGCACCTGTCCAGGACCTGTTCAGTGCCTGAACTCAATTTCTGTTCGGGAAGTTTCGATATTGAATCCGCCTAACCCAACGCTGCTGCTGGGGCTTGATCTCCTGCTTTCGTCGTCTAGATTGATCGGTGGCACGAGGGTCAGTTGGTCGGATTGGTACGTCGTTCCGCCGACTGATGTCACCTCCAGCGATGGTGTGTGGGGCTCCTCGGCTGTATGTATGCAGGAGTGGGGGAAATTCCCCTCCTGCCGCCCGCGTCTCCACACTTGCCTCGTTGCTCTCTCGACACGCGCAGTCGAGCATTGCTAGCCTGACCAGGCTCTTGAGCGTTTGTTTGTAGGCACCTCTAATAAAGACTCTTCTTACTCTTACACAGGCCTACTCAATCAGTCTCTCCTTCCCAACCTTGAACCGCTGGCAGCCGTGGGTCTGCCATCGCCTGGAGCCTGCACTAACCCATATTGGTGACCCCGACTACTTCGGGAGGAGAGTACGCAGTCTTCCGAGCCGAGTCAACGACGCCGCCTTGCCTTTGTCCCAGCTTACAGCGCCTTGTCAGCGTGCCCTGTCAGCGCGCCGCCTCCTGCCTCAGCGTCGTCGTCGTGCCTTTTGGCTTAACGGCCGCCTCCGCGTGCACCTGTTCAGCGTACCTGCACTGCCCTTCGCGAGCGTGTCTGCTCGCCCGTAATCCGCGCACGTGTCAGCGCGCCGCCGCCATTTTCTGCATCGACACTTTGCGCGCTACACCTGCACGCGCCGTCGCCGCCTTCATCGAGCGCACCGGCTTCGCATCATCTTCATCATCATCGTCGTCGGCACACTCGCTCCAGGTCGTCGCATCATCGAGGTATTTATTGAAGGTCGCGTAAGACCAGTATAAATAAAGCCTTTGTGCCTCAGTTACTACCGGTGCCTAACCTCTGTTGACAAGCCATACCGCGTAAGCAGTGTAATTCGCAGAAACGCTTGTTTACCTTTGTGCGCGTTACTACTCTTAGCGTTAACTGTGAACTTTTTATTAGAATCTATTTCTTCGTTTTATCAAAAATCTTTTTTTTTGCAACTTGGCGTTTTTTGTCACTGCGTGTTAACAACTAAGAGACTTATTATTATTAATTTTAATTATTTATACGTCATTATTAACATTCAAAAAATTCATTGATCGTTAATATTTGCTGATTAGTGGATCTCAAAAATTCTTTTTTACTGGTTATCAGCTTTGCGTATTTTGTAAGAAAAATCAATAAATTTTTTTTTTCGGACCAGTGAATTTTTTGAACCTCTGCGATGGCAACTGAGGAGCGGTTGCAGGAGCTTACCGCCGCTTTGGCTCTGGCCACTCAACAGAACGAGCAGCTTACTAACTCTCTAGCCAACGCTCGCACTCCTCAGGTGTCGGCTTATAGGGCTCCCAAGATCCCCAACTTCCTACGCAGTGATCCCAGAGTCTGGTTTTCTCAGTGCGAAATAACCCTACGTAACGCTGGAATAACTGTTTCCGCAACCAAAGCAGACTATATAGCGGAGAAACTCGACGCGGACGCTATGAATTTAGTGATCGACCTCCTAGATGCAAACCCGCGACCCAGTGACCTGTACGAACAGGTCAAGGCCCGTTTGCTATCCACCTTCAGTGGCTCGGCGGCTGATCGCCTCCGCCAGCTTTTGCGCAGCCAGTTCTCCTTGGAGGGTAAGCCCTCGCTAGTATTGAGTCGCATGCGCTCCCTCGGCGCGGGCTGCGGGGAGGACGTCCTCAAGACCATCTTCTTGGAACAGTTGTCTGCTAACTGTCGCGCCGCTCTCTCAATCTCTGCTATTACCGACCTGACTCAACTGGCGGAAGCAGCCGATAAATATATGGCATCTATGACTGCAGATTCCCCTCAAGTCAGCTCGGTCGGTTCTGATCCCATCCTAACCTGCTTTAATGAGCTCAAGACTGAGATCGCCCGTATCTCGGCCAAGGTTGACACTTGGAAGAAAAAGGACAAGCGTTCCAGGAGTCAATCGAACCGACGTGGACGGTCCAAGTCGCAGAACCGCAACTGCGACAAGGACGGCGGTGGGGCCCAGGGCGATAGACTTTGCTATCTTCATGCCAAGTTTGGCAGTAAAGCCTTTCGCTGCCGTGGCGATTGCTCCTGGCGCTCCACCCCCTCGGAAAACTAAATCCTCTTCCTCGCCTGGAGGCTGCGAGCGGAGATGCTTCCGAGACTAAACGCCTCCACATTCGCGATGTTATTTCGGGACTTAGTTTCCTCGTTGACTCTGGAGCTGAGATTTCCTTGCTCCCTAAACTCGACAGTAACTCAAAGCCTACTAACTTCAAGCTTTATTCAGCGAATGACTCCATTATTAAAACTTACGGCCCAGAGAATCTTCTTTTAGATCTCCGCCTCAAACGTCGATTTCCCTGGAGATTCCATCGTGCAGACGTTGCCAGCCCTATTTTGGGGGCTGATTTCTTGCACTTTTTTGGTCTTCTGGTTGACCTGCAAAAACGTAGGCTCATCGACCCCTACTCTAACACCTTTTCTGTCGGGAGTCTTAGACTTTCCAATTCTCCCAAAATCAGCGTCTTAAGCGCTGAGTCTGACTTCTCCAAAATTTTGGCGGACTTTCCTGAAGTCACTGGTGAAAAGCCTGCTGTTCCTCTGACGGCGAAGGATGTTTTTCACTATATCGAAACTAACGGTCCACCAGTTACGGAACGAACTAGGCGTCTCGATCCAGAGAAATTTAAGATCGCTCGAGACGAATTCGAAAAACTTGTCAAACAGGGCACTTGCAGAGCCTCGAAGAGTCCCTGGGCCAGTCCCATCCACATGGTCAAGAAAAAGGATGGGTCATGGCGGATCTGTGGCGACTACCGCCGCTTAAATTCCTGCACAGTCCCTGACAAATACCCTATTCCTTACCTGCACGACTACTCTATGCTGCTTCAGGGTAAGAAAATCTTCTCCAAGTTGGACTTGTACAGGGCTTATTACCAAATCCCGGTGGCCCCCACTGACGTCTTGAAGACCGCCGTCACGACGCCCTTTGGGTTGTACGAGTACGTCTTCATGCCCTTCGGTCTTCGGAATGCCTCTCAATCTTTTCAGAGATACATTAACCGAGCCCTGGGTGACCTAGATTTCGCTTTCGCTTATCTAGATGACATACTCGTTTTCTCGTCCTCTCCTGCAGAGCATGAGAAACACATTCGTGTCATCCTCGAGCGACTCAAACAATTTGGCTTACGGCTAAACCTCTCTAAGTGTGAGTTTGGCAAATCAGAGATAGTCTTCCTCGGTCAGCTCATCGACCAGAATGGTTCGAAACCTTCTCTTGAGAAGGTTCAGACGATCATTGACTACCCCCGGCCTAATACAGTTGTCCAGCTCCGCAGATTCTTGGGTCTGGTCAATTTTTACCGCCGCAGCCTGCCTAACGCAGCCTCTGTTCAAGCTCCTCTTTACACCTACACTAATGACTCGAAGAAAAATGACACCAGAGTCATCGACTGGTCCTCAGAAGCCATTCAAGCTTTCGACCAGACTAAGAACGACCTAGTCAATGCGTGTCATCTCATTCATCCTTCTCCGGATGCTCCCACTCGTCTAGTCACTGATGCCTCGGATTTTGCTATGGGCGCGGCTCTCGAGCAGCTCATTGGTGATGTCTGGAGGCCTCACGCTTTCTACTCGCAGAAGTTCTCCGCGTCTCAGCGCAATTACAGCGCTTATGACCGGGAGCTCACTGCTGTTTACGAGTCTATAAAGCACTTTAAATACTTCCTTGAAGGTCGTAGTTTCAAGGTGGTCACTGACCATAAACCCTTGATCTACGCGTTCACTCAGAAACTCGACAAAGCCTCGCCGCGTCAACGGCGTCAACTCTGCTTTATATCGCAATTTACAACATCTTTTGAACACCTCCCTGGGACTGATAATGTCGCCGCGGATGCTCTCTCGCGCGTTGATATGATTCGGCTACCTCTCGATATCGAAATGCCCGAACTCATACAGCATCAGCAGCATGATCCAGAGCTCAAGGAGCTTCTCGAATCCTCCGATCACTCGCTTAACCTCAAGAGCATCGAGCTAGGTCACAACCATAGTCGCCTTCACTGCGACCTGACCGGCAACATTATCCGCCCCTACGTGCCCAAAACACTTCGAAAACGTATTTTCGACCTCTTTCACGCACCTGCGCACCCTGGTCCCAAGGTCACTGACCAGCTATTAAGGCAAAGATATGTCTGGCCCATGATGCACCGCCATATCAAAGCCTGGTGCCAGGCCTGTCCTGACTGTCAACAGTCAAAAATCTCTCGTCATATCAAAAACGAACCCCTACAGTTCGTGGCTCCGGATGACAGATTTCGACATGTCCACATCGATCTCGTTGGTCCTCTCAAAACCTGCGACGGCTTCTCGTACCTTCTGACCATGATCGACCGGTTTTCGCGTTGGGCTGAGGCTGTACCTCTCAAAAACATGGAGGCTTCCACGGTCCTACGGGCTTTTCAAGAACACTGGGTCTCTCGGTTCGGAGCCCCAAGATTCCTTACTACTGATCAGGGAGCCCAATTTGAATCCCAGATTTTCAACGCCTACCTGTCCTTCATCGGTTGTCAGAGAAAGAGAACAGCAGCCTACCACCCTGCCGCAAACGGCCTGGTGGAGCGCTGGCACCGCAGCCTTAAGGCAGCAATTATGTGTCATAACGAGCCTGACTGGGTAAAAATCCTCCCCACGGTCCTTTTGGGCCTTCGAACATCGGTGCGGAGTGACACAGGAGCCTCTCCTGCTGAATTTCTTTACGGAACCTCTCTTCGCATTCCTGGAGAATTTTTCATTTCTGACGACTTCCAAGCCAATCCTCAAATCTTCATCGAGGATTACCGCGAGCACATGCGACAGCTGAAACCTGTTCCCGTCGAACATCATCACGGGTCTCGCCCTTTCGTGTTCAAGAACCTCAGTTCTTGCACTCACGTCTTTCGGCGCTCTCCAGCTGTAAAATCTCTCGAAAGACCTTACACGGGGCCTTACAAGATTCTTGAGCGTGTCTCTGATCGGGATTTCAAAATCGACATCAAAGGAGTGCCCAAAGTGATCTCGACTGAACTGCTAAAACCAGCCTACTTCATTCCTGAGAACCTCGGAATTCCTCTACTCGACCTATCAATTCCACCCCTACAGCCCAAAAAGCCTATACCTATTCTTAAGACTTACCAATGTAATAAAAATAAGAAAGCTTCTGACAATGTGAGATTTGATCTTAATGCCTGACACTCGAATCACTTTTGCGTTACTTAATTTTGTTTTATATAACATTGCATGAAACGGACAATTGTATCCACCTTAGATTTAAGTAAAACTTGATTGTGATCTAGTCTTGAAAAGAATAAAGCCTTATCACGTTATCATTAATCACCAAAAAATGCAACTTACTAGATTGATCTTGCGTACAACAAAGTAATTTTGTACCTGCGTACCTATAATTTTTTAAGTAAACCTTGTACCTGCGTACCTAACTTTTAAGAAAACTCTGTACCTGCGTACCTATTTTTAAGAGAACTTCGTACCTGCGTACCTACAATTTTGTCAAGAAAATTTGTACCGGCGTTCCTCTAATTTTAAAAAATTAATTTTTGTTATTCTATGTGCTGCATATTGCCATGCACCCTCTAAATGTTTTTACTGCGTTTGCTCGGGGGGGAGTATGTGGGGCTCCTCGGCTGTATGTATGCAGGAGTGGGGGAAATTCCCCTCCTGCCGCCCGCGTCTCCACACTTGCCTCGTTGCTCTCTCGACACGCGCAGTCGAGCATTGCTAGCCTGACCAGGCTCTTGAGCGTTTGTTTGTAGGCACCTCTAATAAAGACTCTTCTTACTCTTACACAGGCCTACTCAATCAGTCTCTCCTTCCCAACCTTGAACCGCTGGCAGCCGTGGGTCTGCCATCGCCTGGAGCCTGCACTAACCCATAGGTGGGCGACGGTTGCGCCGCCACAGCGTCTCCAAAGTGTGCGCCTATATGGACACTTCCACGCGCCAAAACATAAATGGATTTGGGAATTTTAAGAGTACGGGAGAGTTAAAAAATAATGTATTAATATCAATAGTCTGTGTTTATAATTAATGAGCATTTAGTTCCACGATTTAATTGAATAAGATTTACCTACATAGTATGTACTCGGTTGCAGAGTCAAAAGACTCTCAAAAAAGAAAAACTCGTATCGTCGCTTGCTTTGGTTGTGCGTTCAGATATATTATATACAGCTATATAGCCGACATTTCCACTCCTCCCCTCGTAGGCGCACATTCGGTATACCCTTTCCACGCGTCTCCAAAATGTGCGCCTATATGGACATTTCCACGCGAATCCACTTTTCTCATACCTCTACCGGGCTTCGCAAATAAAAAAAAAAATGTGCGCCTGGTTTGGCCGCTTGGCCGCGGTAGGGCGCTCGAACCACTGGAAAAAAGTGGGCACACTCCGTAGCATGGCAGACTGCAGCTAATCTTTGGCTCCCTACTAATCTTTGGCTGTAATGGGAGTTATGGGAGCGAGAGTCTGCCAGTCTTCAGACTGCCAGACTCCATGTAATCTCATCCTAACGCAATAGAAGCGTTAAGAAAGACGATAGCTTATAAACCAATATGTAAAAATTAGCTAAATATGAATATTAATTAATCTGCTCCTAGGAACCTTCATGCGTTCAAATTTTGACAGAACCATTTTCATGACTTAATTCATTCCTAGATAAATTTTTCTGTGTTTCTCATTGTTAATTCTGTAACTGATAGAACTCCCTTTATAAAATTGTTCAAAAACACTTTAACTCTTACCTTGTTTGGGTGGTATCCACCAGATTTGGTTTTAACTTTCACCTAAATTTTGATGGTATCCAACAATCAATTTAGAAGTAACTTAACAATAAAGCACCTTAAAACCATCTTTACTTGAATAACAATATTTTATTCATATCTTCATAAGTTCATACACAACCAAATATTCAAAAATGTGTTATATCTTTTGTTATGGTGAGATATCACGCATTAAATTTCTACCATTCAAAATTAAATACCATGGACTGATTTTGATGTGAATGTTATTTTCCATCCAGAATCTTAAAAAAATACGCTACCTAAAAAATTTTTTGTATTAGTGTTAGATTAAGCATATAATTATGAAATTTTTTTGTAAGATTGTACCTCTAGCAGTCCATCTTGAGAAAGATCGGAACAATGTACAGCATTTTGCACTTTAGATTTACCATACTTGGCTCTTAACGTTTTAGAACGCAACTGTCGTGCCATTTCCTAAAATAAATTATTCATAATAAAAAATTGCTGCTTTAGCTTAAATCTACAAATCAAAGAAAAAAAGTTTTTCAAAGAAAATTTACAACATGAAAAAAAGTACAGCAAAAATTAACAATAAAATTTGATTTACAGGATCCATTGGTCCACACAGTTTTCTGAATTCTTGAACAACATCAACATTTTTATTATTATGAGTTATTTCCATTGCTATACAAGGCCCAGATTGCAGTTCACTAACCATTGCCTAAAGAATTTTTTAAGTATTAACTGTTACAATAAAATATACATGTAATGGTGTGTCCAATAAATGTGTGACAACCTACTGCATAATCAGGAAGTATGCTTTTATACACTTCAAGAAATTCTTGAGCATCATTAAAATCAACATAAAAATTTTGCACTGCTGATATATTGAAATTAGCTTTCTGTATGTCATTAATTATTGGTGCTATCAGTCCAGCTTGAACAGCATGAGGCTTAATAATACAACAAGTGCAATTTTTACATACAGCTGAATTTTTGAGGCTGTATACCATCATTCTTTTAGAAGACAGTAAATAATGCGATATCTCAATATTGAAAAAAAAAATGTGTTAATTACACAGCAATTTAATAACAAGTTTTAGGTATTAACAGTTACAATGCTCACATCATTCTGTAACACATGAATATTATTGAAATTGTATTTTTCTAATGCTGATAACAATACATTCTGCTTGGACTCATCTCCTTTGCTCATGAGTTCCAAGGCTACTATTGGGCCACATGTCACCCATTTCGAGTTCCTAAAAAGGATTTCAGTTACATTTTAGTACATTACGCACCTAGTGAGCGAGGTTACGAATGTCCTGGGTTTTACATTAAAAACAGTTTATGTGAAATCTAGGGCATTTCTTAACCACTGAACGTGGTGTGTTTAGAATTTTACGTCTCCTGGGGCTCGATAAGAACATCACCTGATGACCTGCATAGTGAGTACTAATTTTCACTTAAGGAGCACCAGTGACGTACATCAGTTTAATTAACCGTGTCTATTTGCAGTAAGTCCACATAAATACGTCGATGTAGAGAGCTTATTTCCATGTAAATGTAGATAAAATAAGTGTAATATTCAAGGTACTAATAGTGATACTAACCCCACTCCACTTCAGGTGTTATCTGTACAATATATCCTTTTTTTTTTTTATATTATAGTGCTTTACGTCCGGCTCCTTTTAATAAGGGCACTACTATGGGCACTTAGCACTTTGGAGAAGGAAGGGAAGAGGGAGGGGAGGCCTCCCATTACTGGGAGGGGGGTAGGGGGAAATTAGGCAATTATGCTGCGAGGAGGTCGCCTAAACCCTCCTCGAGGAGCAATGCGTGGTGAAAAAGCACATGTAAAAAATCACAGAGTTACTTGCCCGATAAGTCGCACTGGCCGGGGATCGAACCACGGTCTCCCGCGTGCCAATCCACGACCTAGCCGACTGAGCCACCGCGCGCTCTGTACAATATATCCATGTGTCAACTTGGATTTGGCGCGAATAGACCCAGTGTTTAATAATCTTAACTCAACATAACTATTAATTAGATAAAATAAAAAGTACCAACATCTGATCGTCAGCTAACTGGAATATTTTTATGGCTTCTTCATGACTGACTTTGACCATTTTGATATTATGTATACAAAAGTTATGATCCGATATTACTTGTAAAATTTCTCCTAGATGCTTAGTTACGTCTGCACTAAGTAAAATAATGGTTCTGCAAAAAACATTCATTTTTTTTCACATGGTCGTATGATACAAAAAAAAATTCAAGTTTCATGAATGAATTTCCTTACTTAAGCAACATAACCGACATTATATGTTTTGTGTTGTTGTCTGCAAAACCTACAATTTTCAAACTTCGAGAAAAGATGGTAAAAGTAGCTCCTATGTGTAAGTTTTTAATCACCACTCCATCACATTTTGAGCGTCTCAAAAATGTTTTTTTTGTATTAAAGTCGATCTAGATGATGAATAAAATAATAACATTATATAAATAACAATAATAAATAATGCAAATAATAATGTTACTAAGACAATTTCCAGGTTTAGCTTACAAGTTCAACACTGCTGTCTGACGGAAAAAAATGCAAATAAAACTGTTTTAATGTTGATGCGACTCGATCGTGCCATTCAGTTTGAAAGATTAATTTCTCTGGAGTCTCAAATGACATGTTTGGTTGTGACTACAAGGCTCCAATCGTACAAGCGCATTCTTACTTTTGCTCAATTTAACCTTCAGAAAATTTGAATGAATTTACATACACATTGTTAGGCCCATAGACATGTAAAAAATAGATTGCTCGTTCTGATGTAAGACATTGAAGCAAAAGTAGAAAGAGACACAACATCGAACGTGCAAATCTGTCTCTCTCGCACGTTGCCAACGGTAGGGGTTAGTAAACTAATAGTAATAGACGGGGCGAAATCAGCAATCGACCGGAAAAATTAATTAGTGCGCAATTTTTTTGCACGATCTTGTTTAAAACGTGCTACTGCATCGGGAAGTACAGTTTTCCAGGCGGAAATGTGGTCAGAAATTGTTTAAAGAAATTTTTTTTTAACAATTTATAAAAATTAATTTTTTCGAGAAAAAAAAATTTGCTCCTTATTCTTTGGCCCATTTATAAAAAATAATCAATTGTGATGCATATACCTAAACCCCATAGATTTCGAGTAAAAAATTACTCAAGTTAAAAAAAACACGTTTTTTGCGATATTTGATCACGTGTTACTCAGCTATTGGTCATTATTTATAACTTACCAGGGGCCGTACCATATAACTATTTTTCTGTACATCGGCCTATGTTATAACATAGGCCCGCGAAGCTAAAAAAAGTTATATGGTACGGCTCCAGGGCACAAATTTGACCTTGAAGCGTGCACTTTTAAATAAGAGACATATAAACGTTAGCTGCTTGGCAAGAACGGGATTGTTGATCTAAGCATTGTCGTTTTTGTATCTACCATCCATGAATGCGTATACCTGAAGGAGAGGAAAATCAACAGGGAAAATTAATTCGCCTGCAATTTTTTTGCACCATCTTGTTTAAAATGTGCTACTGTATGGGAAAGTACAGCTCGCCAGGTGGAAATGCGGTCAGAAATTGTTTAAACATTTTTTTTCTAACAAATTATAAAAAATCAATAAATTCGTAAGAAAACAATTTTTTTTGTACTGCTGTGATCAAAACGAACAACAAATT